>NC_046383.1:5900099-6015295 GCF_011125445.2 Fundulus heteroclitus
GCCTATTTAAAATGAAAAAAACAGCTACATTAACATGTAATAAGCTGCAACGGTTCCCGCGGACTCAGACCGTCAAAAAATCTCTTACCAGAGACGAATCGAGGGCTTCGCTGGCTGACTTTGACGTGGTCATGCCGCTCTTTCTGCCGGTCGATGCTGCGGCTGCGCACGGTCCCGCGCGGTGGTTTCAGGGCGCTGGCAGAGGCTGAACGAGGACACAGGTGACACTCTGGTAAAGGACACAGTCATCGCAGGGCCAGGGGAGCACAACCGATGGGAGGAGGAGTGAGAAGCGACCGAGTTGGGCGGCAAAGCAGCGAAAAAAAAAAAAGGAAAGGGGGGCAAAGGATGATGAGAGTCGATGGGAAAACGGAGGGAGGATTGGGGAGAAAGGAAGGAAGAGAACGGAGAGGCAGATGATGGTTGGAGGAAAACGTAGAAAAGTGGTTTGTAAGGGAACAAAAGCACACAAAGAGCAAATTGTTAGATGTAGCACTCAAGCAGGCAGCAGGTTGATTTCTAATTTTTTTTCTCTAAGAGGGAGACGCAACGAGCGAGGAGAACCGATCTAAGACCCGCCCCGAAAACACACACGGCATCCACCAAAGCTTCTGCACACAACATAAACATCAAAACAAAACACAAAACCTACCAACAAAATAACAAAAAAAACAGACAAAAACAGAAAACACACACTGCACTAAAATGATTTTTTAACACTAGTCAAACAATTGTTATGAGCAAGTAATACGTGGACTTTGACTTCTTCATGTAACCACAATGTTGCAGCTTTAAAATCAGAAACCAGTAAAAATATATCTAAATTTGGGTGGGGAGACACATGAACTAGTATGAGAATTAACTTTAAATGAAAACACAAATTTAACTGCAGAACGGTATTTTATATTATTAGTATAGATGCACCGATGGGACCGTTGACTGATTTTCTATTTCTAAGCGCTGCAACACATTAAGAGAAAAGAAATGTGTTGCAGGTACTTTATCTGATTCTTTTTATGAAACTCAAAATAAGGACATTAAGGTGCACGGTCGACGCGTTTATAGAACTAAAACTATGGGAGGTCTTAGCTTTGATGCATTAACTGCATTACATTTTTCAATTTTTGCTCTGCTGATCAAATCTGAGACGTCCAGAAACAATTTTTTTTTCATAATTGACTGGTGCATCACTCAACAACTGCTTTAATTTATTAAAGAAAGGAAACAATTATTCCAAGTACTTCTGAACTAACACTGATTATTACCGTTGTAACTTTATCTGTATTTACTTAAGGTAACTGGACTTTAATAGAAAAAAAAATACTGAACTTAGTCTTCATTGGGGTAAAATCTTAGATTTTATAAACCTGGAACTCCAAAAAGCTGATAACAGCTGGTTAATTGTTTGGGCTGTTTGCTTGTGTAGCAATCCTGCAGTAATTGTTTTAACAGACATGGTCATAAAATGTACTTTACAACAGGTTTACATTATTAAGAATGTCAGCTGGAGCTTCTTTAGTTTCTCCACAGTGCCTTTGCATTTTTTCCACAACCACGAAGAAGTGCAGTGGCCCGTCATAACGTGCTGACTGGCAGTGTGCAGCAATAGGTGTGGGATGGGGAGGCCTCATTGCTCCATGCAACTGGAGAAAAGATTCACTGGCATCTAATTAAAAGCCCTTTAAACCGTGGAGATGGCACGATAGTAAGATTGCAGCGGTATTTACAAATCTCTGCAGACGCTGATACCAGTAACTACTGGTGAATGGTCGTGGCTCTCAGGAACTAAAAGGTAATCATGTTTACAGCTGGGAGAGAAAATAGCTTTCTCCAGCAGCTTGCTGTGTCAGATTGGGGGGATTAGCCGTCATAATCCTGAGACCTGGAGAACTCTTCCTGCCACAACATCGCACCAGAACGTGCTCTAACTGGTTGTGACGGGTCGGCACACCGAGCAGCGGCGGTGACCGTAACACTCCGAGCTACCGCTACTTCTGAGGACGACGCTTCCACTGGGCTACACTGGGCAGAGGATCTATAGCCGTTAATGGGTTGCTAATGGCCAGTCAATAAACACCACAACATAAAAATCACTATAAATCCCTTGCAGTTTAAGACTTTTTAAAGTAAGTGCTCGTGTTGTGATTCATAAAGCATACAAGGAGCTTTCTGTGTCGTTTTCCCATCGTCCACACTGGCATTAAGCACCGGTGATGACTTTAGAGCTGAAGTAACCACATCGTACGTTCAAATATTAATTAACGTCACCAGAAATGTGGCCGTCCTACCAGAACACGTGCGGAAAAAGAAAAAAAAAAAAACACAGCAGACCTTTTCGGACGTAACAAGAACCAATAGCTAATCAGCTTAGAGTAAATCTCCCAGCGCGGACCGTGCGGCTCCTCAGATGGAGAGGAAGCCTCGTGGGCCGAGGCTGCGGCTCAACAAACGGCTAATTGTGTCAGAGCGCGGAGGGACATGTGAGCTGAAACAGCGTTCGTGTCAATGTTTACCAAACGCTTTCTCTCACGTGAGCGCAATGTACTGCAGGTAATCAGCGCGCAAACACCAAAACGGCCGACTGCTAAAATCGGAGGCTTTGTGGGTGTTTCTGGGTAATTCTACCACCAAGTCGAGGCCAAAGGGAATGTAAGGCAAAGAATGAAACTACAGAAGTATTACTTAAACACTCGGGTTCTCTAATAGGCAGGAGGGGGGGTGTTGGTCTCGCCATCACCTCTGAATCAGGGTCTCCTACGTGGAGGTTACCTGTAGCATCTGATCCTTCAGCGGACAGGACGGCGGCGCTCTTGCTCCTAGCTAGTGAGGCCTGGGTGGGAGTGAGCAGGCGGCTAAGGACCCCTTCATCCACAGTACTGGCCGGTGGCTTGCGAGCTACACGGCCCGAAAACCATCGGAAAACAGCAGAGGAAGGAGCGGGTATAGATGAGAGTGGGGATGGGGGAGAGGGAGGAAGGGGGATGAAGGCAAAAAGAAAAGTCACCAGGTGATTTAATAGGAGAGAATCATATTGAACCAAAGGTTACATCTCTGTGATCATGCATGGACTTTTTTTTTTTTTTTTTTTTTAAATCGACTGTCGTCGTCCTTTCAGCTTCCAGCTTTCGTTGACAGGGTGTCGTCAATTTAAGGACACCATGGATGAGCACAGAGGGGAAAAAAAATGATCTGAAACTGAACATGAGCAAAACCAGAAGGTAAATCAGACAGTGAGGGCCGAGTCAATGGTTCCTCGAGGAAGAAGGAGGAATGCTGATGGAAAAAATATGATAAAAATTAACATTAAGTGATCTTGAAGAATGAGGAAGAACACGGTTGTGTGTGGAAAGAGAAAATAAGGCCAAACAAGGTAGAAATGTGACGGCGCAAGAGTTGTTTAGCTTCTGCTGCACATCTTTACGTCGGACATGAAGATGCGGCAAATATAAAAACATCCAAATGAAACGGATGGACCGTTTGATCCTCATATCACAGCAGAAACAAAGAACTGTTGCTTTTATGAAATTGATAAAAGAGAATCCCAGAGATCCTTTTGCTACCTAAGATACTCGGGCCAAATTACAGACCCGACAACGCATCCATACCTGTAAACGTTCTGTCACGGCACAACCAAAAATCTAAACGTATTTTATCAGGATTTGATGTGATAGCCCAAAAAAAAAAAAATACGGTGTAGTGAAGCGGAGGAAAAGTGATTTTAAATAAAAATTTGGATTCAGACCTTCAGAATGGAAGCTTTGTTGAGCCACTTTTCACCGGCAACTAAACCAGCAAGTGTTTGAGGTACGTCTCAATCGGCTCGGCACATCAAGAGCGCTGAATATCTTTTTGCCTGTTCTTCTGTGCAACATAGCTCAGCTCCATCAGATTGGATGAAAAGCCAATGTGAAGATCAGATTAAGTCTAAGCCACAGCTTCTGAAGTGGATTTCAGTCAGGAAGGTGGTCCAGTCATTCAAACACATGAACCAGGTTTTAAACTAAACCGTCCCGCTGCAGCGTTTGTTCAGGGCTTTTTGTTTTGCTGGAAGTTGAAACTGCTGCTCAACTCTCAGGCCTTTCACAGCGTCTAAGAAGATTTATTTCAGGGATTCCAGCTGAAGTAAAATATCCCCAAAGAGTGATGCTGCCACCACCATGTTTCTGTCTAGGAATGGGTCATATTCTGAATTAACCTAACCAGAACCACTGTCCTCTGCAGGACGTTAGGAAAACCTTTTGCACACATACTTCTCATGACTTTCTTTAAAAAAAAAAAAAAAAAAAAAAAAAAAAAGGGGCTTTCTACTCCATGCAGGCTGGCTTTGAGCAGAGGGGCGACAGATTCTCCCGTCTGGGATTTGGATCTCTGAGTTTCCTCCAGTTTACTCTTGGCTGCTTCTTCACTTAAAGCTCCAACTTGCCCGCCTGTCAGTTCAGGACATTCACCAAGTCTTAGTAGATTTACAGCTGAGTTAAACTCTTTCCATTTCCAGACGATCAAATCAGATGAAAACAGAGTCATCCAAAGCTTTGGGTATTAATTTATACTCTAACTCTGCTTCACACCTCTCCACAACTTTCTGTCTGACCCATCTGTTGTGTTCATGATGCTGTTTGTTCTCTAACAAACAGCTATATTTCTACTAAGATCAATATAAGCGGACTCGATTCACTAATTAGCCGACTTCTGAATGTAGTTGCTCTCACTAGATTTATTACGGATATCAGATTAAAGGGGCTTTAATCTGATATTGCTTGTCCCCTTGCAAATGAGCAATAAAGAAGAGGAAAAAAATAATAATAAAGAAGAGGTTGGTGTTGGGCTCCCACATAAAATCCTAATAAAATACGTAGAGGTATGCCAGTTTTTTAGTATGCTAAGACAATGAGATAAGTTCAAGTGGAACAAACACTTTTGTAACATCGCTAAATACTAGCTTCTTAATGGGAGATGTAGATTCCCGTTTGCTTTTAAGCTTCTTTCTGCGAGGACATCTGCTAGTGACAGCTCTATGAAGGACGGTCTCCAATTCGGGTTTAAATCTCAGTTTCTAGCTTGTCCTTAGACTCGAATAAGGCCACGACAATAAGAGCGTCCGCGTCCCGGAGGATTCATGGTTGTAGATGCAACGTTCTGCTTCAGTAACAGCTAAACTAACCAACACAGAAAACACGTTTGTACAAGACAACAACATCGTTAGTTTCACTGGCACAAATAGGACAATGTGGCTGAAGCACAAACAAAAAAGCACTTGTGGTTAAAACAGCAAGACGGAGCCTGCAACAAGCTGCTGTTGTTAGCTCTGAGCTCTCGTGCTTCTGGGGAAGGATGGCACAGACAGACACCAAACCGAAGCAGCGCCAAGTTAAACCCAGCAACGGGGCCGTCTTGAAGAGTAGAAGACAAGCATCGCTTTGGTACAACAGGACAAAAAAAAACTGTGTTAGAGCAGACAACACAAAACAGAACAGAACCATTCCTGCGCTGATGCTTAGTAATGGAGAAAAGGTTAAGAAAATAAATAACTGGGTGAGGAAAAACTGAACAGGATTAAATCTGAGTTGTTAGGAACGCAGAAATGTTAGACGTTTTAATCAGGACCAACAGCAGTACAGTGAAAAAAAAAATTGCATCTGCTTTACGAATAATTAAAACATTCAGTGAGAAAGATGTGGGTATAGGAGAGAACACAGACTCAGGCGCCGCATCACTCAACTTAAACATTTCCCCTGAAAAGTGCTCAGTTCAGCAGAAGGAAGCCGTCAGAGCTGAATGCTTGTTAATAAAAAAAGAGAAAAGAGACGGTAGCAATGCGTGCTGATTTTACATGCTAGCCACCTTGATCGTCCGTTGTTCCCTTATCAGGCTTGGCAGGGGTCTGCGCTCTGCCCACACTTACTCGTGTGAGGGAGGAACTTCTCTTCTTCACAGAGCGGCCTACGGACATGAGAGCGGAGTTATAGCCAGCCAGGGAGGGAGGCAACAAGTAAAAAAAAAAAAAAAAAAAAGGCCCAGGAAAGAGTTTTGCGAGTCATGTGCGCTTCGTTTGGCCTTATGCAAGTCACCAGGGTCAGCGCTGGCAGGCAGCAGCTGATGCCCTAGTTTAAGAGATAATGGCTAAACACACAGACAAGCTGTTCCACTGTCTGAAGCTAACGTTTTCTTTTAAAAAAAAAGCACAGGGAATAGCTCGTCTCAACAGCTGAGAGGTTTTCACACCACCAACAAGCAAGAAGCTCACTCAGTGTAGAGTTTTAAAAGCCGTTTCAGGGCTGACATTGTGTCATTGTGGTAAACGGCCTACTGGACCCGGTCTGTTCTGAAAGCACGATAAGGATAGAAGAGGGGATCGTCTGCACCTGTCTGCTCCACCTGAAGCTTTTTGCCATCTTCCTTACTGGCCTGAGCATCAATGCCATTGCTTGGCAACCGGTTACAAGACGAACTCCTCGCTCTAACACCTGAGAGACAATAATCAAACAACCCACAGACAGAATTAGATGGAAGGAAATCTGGTAGATATTAGATAAGTGTCTTAGGGGTGTGTACAAATAAGAAAAAAATCAAATGCGAAAGGAAAAATGTCTTCTTCTGATCTGTAAATTACATCTAAAAAAATTTATTATTGAAATGTTCATTCGTTTCATTCAATCAATCAATTAAAAACAAACTAATTTGATTTACTGCACAGAAGTATATCTCAATTGCCATTTTCTGTTAATTTTAATGATCATAGGTTACAGCATATTTAAACCCAAAATCAGAATATTAAAACAGGATTTATAATAGAGATTTGTAATGGCCTGTAACACCAGGGGGAAACTGCTAACTGGACAGATAATAGTATCTGACACCCTTCACCTGCAGAGTACGCCACAAAAAAAGAGTCTTATATCCAAGAATATTAAAGGAAAGTTGAGTGGAAGGAAAATGTGTGGCAGAAGAAGGTGCACCAGCAACTTCCAGCAGCTTCCTCAAGTAGAGGAAACCCAGACCAAGTATGGAATACATATACTGTAAATTACAGACGTATTATCAGAAGGGTAGCGTTTCAGAATTTAACTTTAATTTCTTTTGTAATATCACTTCCTGATAAACTGATTTTTGGGTTTCCATTAGCTGTAAACCATAATCATCCAAATTAACGAAAATACAAGCAGGGAAGCCCCTGATTAAACATTCATTTTGTTTCAACAGGCACCTGAAAATTTGTATTTGGAAACATGTTTCCCAACGGAAAATAATGGATATTAAAATTTTCACTCCAACTCTCCTGCAGGCGCACCCTACCGTAAAATACACAGCACTCAAAGTCATAGTTATTTTCTAGATAAGAGTCATTAGTATTAAAACATTGTTGGAAGCATTGTATTGTGAAATAAAGATCAAACATCATCATGGTCTTCATTCTAGGAGAATTTGCAATGGGCCCAAACGCCAACGCAACAACTTGCTGGGCTGCAAACAGCATGCTACACATTTGTCTGCCTGTGATTATTGAACCTCAAAATAACTATTATCGTTGCTGTTAAACACAGTTGCCACAATAGGAGATCAAACACAGCAATGGAAGGCAATCTGAATTGGGTGAGGAAGAGGAGGAGAGAGGAGGAGGAGGAGGGAGGGAAGGACTTACTTTTGTCAGGTGATTTACCGAGGGCGGCAGAGGAGGAGGATAAACGTTTGCTGATGCCAGCCTCGGGCGGCTGTTTCAGGTTAGTTGTGGATGTGGAGCGCTTGTCAGCTAAAAGCAGGGAGGAAGAACAGACACGGGAGGAGGGATTTACACAGGAGGCCAGGCAACAGGGAGGGGATTTCAGGTGCAGACACGGGACCACAAGGTTCTACTACTTTCTAATTCCTTTAAAAAAAGGACAAGAGAATAACCTGCGTCATTAATCAGGTTTACTTCTACATTACGTAATGTCTGAGGTTTATAATTATAAAACGCAGTCAACATTCAGCGAAAGCGGTATAAATCCAGAACATGAAGAGATGTGGTGAGCAGACAACAGATGTTGGGTTGAACCAACCATAAGCGGAAAGCATCAACAAAACTACATTGTGGCACACACAATAGTAGTCCTTTGTTGAAATTCATTAGAAAATGCTTCAATGCTAAGAAGCCCAGGTCACCTGGATGTGCATAGCTGCAGGGCTGGGCAATATCACCTAAAGCAATCACTAGAATCAATAGCCCCATTTATCTCCACTATACTGGACAAAAGAGACCGGAATAACTAACAAATAAACAGCCTGCAGGTGTTTTGACTGCTGAACTAATACCTCACAGGCCTCTGAAGAAAAAGCTAATAAATTACAGTAATATCTGCATATAATGTCCAGCAAGTGTTGTGTCTGAAAAGGACTTTGCCAGTTGTTACCCTCATCTTATCCTAGCCTGCTGCCAGCCTGTTTCTTAACATCCCACTTTGATTTTTGACCAAAACCCCTTTATACCAACATTCCCTAAACCATTGTGCATATGTTTACTTTTCCTGGTAGGTGATATTTTCAATTAATTATATCATCTTCCCACACATATTGCACCCAATTAAAACTTATTCTAATGCTAAACTTATTAACGGATAACCCTTCTGAAACCAAAGCAGCATGTTAGGGGAAGATTAGATGTTACAGAGTCACAGAACCACATTTCAGTAAAGTAGATTATGAAGAAAGGGCAAAATAAATACAAACTGTATGACGTAACAAATATTTCCCTTTAAAAAAACAACATCTGCTCTCTTAAAGAAACATTTTAAAAAGTAGTTTCTCAACAGCTTTACCAGAACATCTTGATGCCTTTTTAAAACGTCTTCTGGTGCATGAAACAAAAAGCATCGACACATGCAGCTATGTCTAACAAACAAAACAAAATGTATAATATTGTGAATAGGTCCAATATTTTTTAGCCTACATGTTAGAAAGTGAAACCCAAATTGTAGATTTCTTGTAATTTTGATGATTATGGCTTAAAGATAATAAAAACCCAAAATTATGCATCTCAGAAATTTAGAATATTAAATAAGATCAATATAAAATGCACTTTAAACAGTAATATCAGGCTTTTGAAAAGCATGTTTGTTTCTGTGCACCCAATACTTGGTTGGGGCTCCGTTTGCATGAATGACTGCATCAATGCAGCGTAGCATGGAGGCGATCAGCCTGTGGTTGTGCTGAGGTGTTCAGGCTTTGACTGCTCCACAGATTCTCTACAGGGTTCAGGTCAGGCCAGTCTGCAGGCCAATCAAGTGCAGCAACACTATCATTGAACCAGTTTGTGGTACCTTTGGCAGTCTGGGCCGGTACCAAGTCCTGCTGAGAAAGGAAATCAGCATCTCCATAAAGCTCGTCAGCAGAGAGACACGTGACCCTCCTTGGACAAAGTGTCAATGACTTCTGTTTTCTAGAAATCTGTTCAGTCAGCAGTCTTCTCCCTGATTGTGTAGCCTACTGATCCACACTGAGGCCATTTAGAGGTGTTTTGAGTTAATTAGATAATTAGGGTGTGACACCTTGAGTTTCTAATATTTAACGTTTTCACAACATTGTAGTTTTCTGAGACACTGAATTGAACTGAAAGCCACAATCATCAACATTATAAGAAATAAAGGCTTGAAACATTTCCCTCTGCCAAGCTATATTTGAGTAATATGTGAGGTTCACTTTCTGAAATAAGTGGCAGAAATACAATTTTGTTTTTACAATATTCAAATTTTTACAGATGCACCTCTACCAGACAGGCATAGACACCCTGAATGGACGGTATAATAATTAAGGTAATATTTATTACCTTAATCTACCTGCCGTTCCTTTTCTCTGCCATGCACTCCAGATATTCTATAGTCTTTAAAACTTTAGCAATAATAGCTGAGAAATAGGGCTGGACGATAATTTAATGACAATATATATATATATATATATATATTATATATATATATATATATATATATATATATATATATATATAAATATATATATATATATATATATATATATCTATTTGATCGATAGACGTACATCGATGATAGAAAAGAAAAAAAAGGGTCAATAAAAAGTCCAATAGAATAACAGTTTTCCCTCCTTTGGCATTCTAGCCAAACTTGAAGGTTAATATTACAATCATCACATCCTCCCAACTAATTACAAACACAGACCCAGGAATGTTTCGCCACCTCTAAAGAGCTCAGAGAGCAAGCTTTTTCCTTTTTTTTAAACTTGCAGTTTTGGTAAAAAGTTGGTTCAATAAAAGAGTTGAGTTTGAATTCAGTGTTTATGTGTTCTGAATTTAGAAACAGGTCATTAAGCAACAGCATAAAATGGCCAGGACTGCACTTAAAATCTATGTTTTGAATTTGTTGATAATTATCTATATCAATCAATATTATTTCTATTTTATCAATATGCCTTTTTTTCCTATATCGTCCAGCCCTACCGACAAATTCATATAGTTTAGCACGTGATTCATTGAAAGAGAGCTGACATGATGATTTTCTGTATCCATTTCTTTACTTGCTTGTGTTAAAGCTGATATTAGGTCCTAAGTGATCACATTTGTTCATGGACTGCATGTGTGTTGTTTGTGTATAAACAAGTAAACTCTTTTTCTCATTAAAATTGTGGTTTTTTTCCTGTTGTAGGGTTGTTTCAGCAGCTAACGCAGGCCGACTGCCTAGATAAAAATGCCATAACATAGTCAATAACAGAAGCAGGAGTAAATCTATCATTTTGCCCAAACCTCCTCAATGGTGAGAGTGACAAGAGCCACATGTGCAGTTAATAACCAAACTTAAGGAACTTTCAGGACACAATTAAAAAGAAAATAAGCTGTTAGTGGAAAAGTGCATGTTAGAGTGCGGGAAAAGAGGGGATGGGACAACATGTGCTGGCTGAAAGGACAGATGGTAACCAAGCCGTTTGTGGTGCCAGTGACAGTCCATGCTGTACGAAGGTAAACAAATTAACAAACAAAACCTTGTCCACTCCTTGGTGGCTTTTCAGGCGAGGGAGAGGAGACAACTATAGCTACTGGAGAAGAGATGCTGGCGTCAGAATCTCCTGTGGGAAAACACAGCTCTCAGACAGGAGCAAAAAAAACATGAGGATGCGACACATCCTTCAGATGACAAACGTAACGATTCACTGTGGTAGAAATGTACTCAGATGGATTTTGTTAATGTGTTTTCATGATGCAGAAGGTTATATGTAATATATTTTAGGAGTAAGCTTCAAAGTGTTTTATACCAGCTGAATATTTCCACATTTTGTGACATTACAACTAAAAACTTTGGGGATTCAGGCAAAAAGTAGAACTTAACTTTGATATGGAGAGAAAAATCACGGCTTCACAGAACAGCGGTCATCACTGTGAGGTTAAATTACAGGTAGAGTATTTAGTAATTAGGTGACTTATGAAAGCAATGCGGTTGAACTGGATTCAATTTAGAGGCATCAGAAGAAACGGGGCAGAAAACACTAAACACTGGGAGATTTTTTTGTTTTGGAGAACTATATATATATTGCTTCCACTTCACAATGACAGTCAAGCGCTTACTTACAACTATGTGTTGCTATTGCCACGACAGAATGTGGGAAGGTTCAGCGGGGTATGAGCACTTTTGAAAGGCAGGCACTAACGTTGTTATTTTGACTGTAAAACATTTGTAATGCATGTTGGACAAGTGTTCACCTACTTCTGCAGAAATATGAACAAACACGACAAGCTTCATGTCTTGTTTGGTGAAGTTTACTATGCCTTTAAAAACTAAAAAAAACAACTAAACCAGCTTATAGAAAAGACAAAGCCCCTTTACCTGCTCGTCCATCTTGGTCAGCAGAGAGTCCTCCCCAGGACCACCTCTTCTGCCTCTGCTCAACACGCTGACTGCGCTCTAATGTACGCCTCATAACGGCCTCATAGTGCTCCTGAAGAACCACGAGAGAGAGCAAGAGAAAAAGTCATTTTCTTCAGCCTCTAGGTAGAAGTACTAGGGTTTGAGAAAACAAAGATGGCCTTCGGTGCTGCTGTCACTGCACTGAATTAAGAACTAATATACCAAAATCTAATTAGCTTTTAAGAAAGCCCAAAACAATAAAACAATCCTTAACATTTTACCTTTTCCTCTTCAAGCTTCTGCTTCCTCTTCTCCTCCACAGCCAATCGTTTCTGCTCCTCCTTCCGCCGCTGCTCCTCCAGCTTTTTCTGACGTTCCTCCAGCTGGCGCTCCACTTGCAGCTTGGCTTTGCGCTCCCGCTCCATGATCTGGGACTCCCGTAAAGCTGACAACGTATAAGGATTGTTAAAGTGACTTAATCTATCATCCTCAATGTGTGGCGCACGCACACACACACAGAGGACGATAAAAAAAGCATTTTAGGCCCATTTGGTCTTGAAGCTGTAACAAGCAGGGACTGAAATTCCTGATTAATCTTGAAAATTTCATTGACTACCTTTCTTTTTACTCTGATTAAGTATTTGATCATCAAAAGAAGGTAACGCTTTATACTACGGTAGTGAAGCAAACCTAAAAATAAGTTATAGTTTTATACAAAACTACGCTGTCTTCTTACCCTGTTGTCTTTCTGCCTCCTCTCGCCTCTCTTTTGCCACTCGCAGCCGGTCGTCTACTTTAAGCGAGGCGCCGTCAATGACTGGAAACATGCAGGTAGGAAGTAGGTTAAAAAAAAACGTGTGCAGAGACAAAGACGACTTGCAGGTGAATTACACCGAGGCAGCGTGTTACAAAGGCTTTGTATTATGCAGGCAGATGTGTGCATGTGACTGTCAATAATGAGCTTTGGCAACCGTTACTGTAATAAGACGATGACTAGCTTCCTTTAAGCCCCCCCCCAGGAGGATGGCGGAGTCGGATTGTGTTGCGCCGGTTAACATTATGGAAGATAAAGCTGCAAGAGAGCTTTGATTGTATCCGTGTCAATGTGGTGTCAAATACCTGGCTTACAGCCCTGAGGTTTGGACGGTGAGTTGGTTGTAGGTCCTGGACTGGTTCCTGCTAAGCTACGCCGCTCCTCGGCTTGTGCCTGTGCAGCCGCAGCTGTGAGGAGACACAAAAGACATTATAAATGATATTATATGATATTATAGACTTACAAATGAGACTACAAACTCACACTATGGCGCAAACATATGTGCGTAATCTTAGACGAACAGGGTAGTCTGGGGTGTGTTAAACCTAAATTATGCCATATAAAGTGGCATTATATGAATGCCACTTTATATGGCATTCATATAAAGTGCAATGTTTGCACTTTATATGAATGCCAGTTTATAAGAATGCCAGTTCAGGAGCGATCCAGACGCTTAATCCAGTCAATTCAGCCATTACACTGCAAAAATGGACCTAAAAATAAGTAAAATGTTCTTAAAATTAATGTTTTTGTCCATGATTTGAGCAGGAAAATAAAATAAGATAATAAAATATCTGCCAATGGAATGAGTATGTTGACCCCTAAAATAAGATAAGCAGACATCCTGCACTTGAAATAACATGATGGAGATGGATTGTTCTTATTTTAAGTGCAAAAATCTTATTCCATTGGCAGATAATCTTATTTACCCGCTCAAATCAAGGACAGATGCACTCATTTTAAGAAAATTTTACTTATTTTTAGTTCCGTTTTTGCAGTGTAGGCATATTCACCCACATCTTCTCTCTCATTGCCAACTCTATATCTGCAATGATGTTGTTTGAAAGCCAATAATATTTAGACTAGTGCACAAGTTAGTCAATACAGGACACATTTTTTTTTTTTACTGCTACAGCTCTTCTATCACTGCTGCACTGAAAAAAGCCAAAGGTCACAAGGGAAGGAAACGGTGAGGATATGATTATTTTTTTATGAGCCCTGGAATCAATCAGGACCTTCTTTTCCTGTGGTTGCTGTGTGTTCAGCACTACAGAAGTGCTGACAAAGAGCAAAGCGACCAGCAGTCCGGTGATACTCGCAGTAATGACTGACACTTTAAAAACTCTCCCTCACTCCAAAACCAACATGAAATGCTACTTTTGACATTTAGAAAACACGATTACCTCGGCTGAGCAACTCTTAAGATGATGATAATAGAATACAGACTTTAACAAAAGGACAAGTATTTCTATTCATTTCAGTTATTAGAAAATTCGGTCTGCAGAAGCATTTAAACCACTTAAGCCTTTCACGTCACGAGCACATTTTAGTGCAATTTTTACGAGTCGGATCAGCATAAAGGAGCACACAATTATGAAATGAGAGGAAAAGGGATATCCTGTTTACAAATCACATAGGGGACAGAACAAAGACATGGAAAAAGGTTCTCTGGTGGTCAGAGAACACTAAGCATCATGCTGAACACACCATGCCCACAGGGGAACATGGTGGTGGCTCCATCATGCTGTCACACACACAAAAAAAAACCTTGCCTGTTGGAAGCAAAGATGAGAAAGAGGAAAGAGCAATGTGTATTTATTACAACTGATATGGGAATCCCAATATTTACCAATAATATTGGCATAACTAAACAAATATGAAAGTGTCAACGCTATAAAAAGCCACAAAAAGGTTAACTCATAAAACTAAAAAGTTTTAGCTCAATGTTACTATTTTTTGGTCCTTAATAAACAAAAACCTATAATTTAAAGCTTCCATAGACTTAGGCAAACGTTGCCCATGCGATGCAACGTGGAAATTATTTGCATGATCTGGTTTTGTGTAGTCATCTCACAAGACTTTGTTTAATTAAAATCCAAATTTGCTTCCATGCAAAGTGGAAAAGGTTGACTAGTTACAACACTATAAGGTCAACAAAACATGCTTAATCCTAAATATATATTTTCAATATGTTCCATTTATCTAAACTTCAGCAAAATAATCTGTGCATTGGCTGAAAAAAGGATTTACGCCTTTAAATGGCAAAAAAAAAAATAAAAAAAAAAATCAAACAAGAAGTGAAACACAATTTGCAGATGCAGAAAAAAATACTAGCTCTATTTTTAACCAAGAGTGAATAATAACTTAAAAAAAAAGTTACACAATGCCATATAAGTTTTTCTTTCATACAAGATTGACTTTGTTGTTGTGTGGTAACCAAATCGCCACATGCACTGATCATGGTTTCTCACACTGCAGGGTAACATGATCCATCCGCCTGTCTGCATGGAAATCAACTCCCTGCTAGTGACGAAGCGCCACTGAAAGGAAAGCCAGACACTGGCATAAAAGAAGCGCAGTGCAGGCATGAGCAGATAGCAGCACAGATTCTTATCCCCTCCAAAGACACCCACACCAGTACCATTCAGCCAAAAATTTTAATTTCAACAGTAAATTTCAACCATAATTGCAATTTAATTTTGAAGTTTCTCTGCATTAACCACAAGCAACAAAAATGGCCTGTAGATTAAAAAAAAAAGTGTGAATAAGTACAATTTAAAACAACAAATGTAACTGTTTTTAATTAATCAGAATATTATTATTCAAGAGAATAGCTTAGTGAGTTGGACGCCAATCCTTGTTTAACATAAAGTGCAACCAACAAACAAGTCTATGTATTAAACAGTTTGACCGGTGCTATGGTGAGATTCAGGAAGGTTTCTGGCAAAAATGTGTGTTTATATAAACTAAAACAAATAATAAAACTAGATCATCTCAATGCTGCAACTGTTTTCCCTTCCATGTGGAGGCAAACCCACTTTAAACATATCAACCGCACCTAAAGGACAAGTCTGATCCATTAATTGTTACGTAGCCAAAATTGCAGAGCTCTGTGATTTGGAAATTGTGTGTTTTTTTTAATTGTTATTATATCGCAAATGGTATTAACTGTTCAGCCCAAACTTACCCTGAGTATTAGTCTGTTTGACAAAAAGAATAATCATGGAGCACGCATATGCTTTAGGATGAAACTGAAGTCAATTTAATCAAATATTACAGCCACACCAACAAACAGCAGTGCATTCATTAGTAGGTCAGGACATTTATACGCAGAAACCAGCAGACGAAAGGTCACTTTGCATTTGACTTCCTATGGTCACATCTTTTATCAATACTATTGGCAGAAAGTAAAAACGCAGCAGATATCTGACTGATCCACATTTCATGGTCTAGATTAAGGTTTTTAGCTTATTGAACTTTGAAATTAACATTTTTGAAAATCAAATGACGTCACTTGGTGCAGACAATTTGTTGGCTAAATGTAATTTGAGGTGAATGTACAAAGACAGACAGGGCTCTATGAAATTATTATATATAATAATCAACATTTCAATCGTTCAGTGAGAAGGGTCAGCTATCTCTGCTGCTCCATAAAAAAAAAAAAAAAAAAAACTGACGAAAAACAGCGAACGCAAACTTTCATCCAAACTGTTATCCTTCAATTAGATTTCATGAAAATATTATTTCGCATAACAAAATTAAGAGACATTTTGAAGTAATAACCAACTGGATTGGACAGATTGTCAACACCGTGTTCACAGCGGTCTTTATGACTGAAAAGATTTATTGGAAGATACTTTTCTTGCTTTTCCAAGAACAAAAAGTCATGCTAGCATGCAGCTTTAAAACTGGACTACTTGAATAAAAAATTCTTGGGATTTCCAACAAACCATCCATCTCTTCATGTCTATACCTGGTCTGGCGTTCTGTTGGCTGTGACATCATCCAGTGGGTCAGATCATCTTCTATTACCATATAATGTAGAACAGATTACTGGATCAATGTGGGCTTCTGTGCTTTCTGTGTCTCTGCTCTGTCTTCTCTAACCCCCAGTCGTTCGACGCAGATGACCGTTCATACTGACCCTGGTTTTGGTTCTGCTGGAGGTTTTCCTCCCTGTTAAAGGGGAGCTTTCCTCTCCACTGTCTTTTCATGCTTGCTCAGTATGAGGGATTGCTGCAAAGCCATCAACAATGCAGACGACTGTCCCTGTGGCTCTACGTTCTTTCAGCAGAAGTGAATGCTGTTAGTCAAAACTTGATGTCATCTGCTGAGTTTCCTTAGATATGAAACTTTTCAACCAATCTGTAACCTGATTGAATTTGACTTTGTAAAGTGCCTTAGGATGACATGTATCATGAATTGGCGCTATATAAACATAATTTAATTGAATTCATGTACCATTTAGATGACCTCTCTGCTAAAAACGTACCATATTTTTTTCATCATTTCATCCTTGGTCTGGTTGCGTCAACGCCGGCCTTTCTGACCTCAGAAATAGAAGCTGAAGCTTTTTTCAGTGAAAATCTACAGCTTTTAAGTAGAAAACAGTGGCGGAAATATCACTGAAGGTCTGTGAAATGCAATAACCATGGCCAATGTATTCCAAGTGTCATGGGGTTGAATGATGCATGATAACATAATATTCAGCCTAATGGAAGGAGTCTCGCTACAGTAAATGTCTGCACCTGACAGAATTCAGTGCATGTGCCATTAATTTATGCAGAAATGATGATGATCAACATGTGGTTACATAATAGGAGGATATTTAAGTGAAAATAATCACATCAGAATGACCAGGAGTTTTACCTCTTTTAAATAACAGCATTAAAGCTATAACTTTAATATATTATTAATTATTATTATTAATATTATTATTATTATTATTATTATTATTATTATTATTATTATTATTATTATTAAGTAATTTGTAATTTCATTAGTTTTTTTGAGATCATGAAACCAAATGAAAATCAAATGACAAAAATATAAAATAATGTGCAAAGTTAAAATAAAGGATATGTTTGCATAAGGTTAGAGAAACACAAATTTCCCGATATCTCTTTCTATTTCTTTGATTGAAAAGTGTTCTAGTGATAATATATAAGACGTTTTCACTTGCCCTTCAAAATCCGCAGCAGGCCTAGCAGACAGAAAATAAGATTAGAAGAAGGCAGCTTGTGAGCATAAAAGAAATACTTTGCCATAAGTTGTGTAGGTTTGATCATGTTAGCTTAAAACGTCCTTGAACTTCATTCAGTGAAGTGATCATAGGCGGGTAGAGGAGCCAGAAAACACACTAAAGAGTTATAGTGCTCAAAAGTAGCTTCCCTGTAAAAAAAATTACTTAAGTAAAAGCAACGAATCACAAGTAACTCATTACTAACAACCTCTGGGTGCAGGTCAGCTTCACTCCCACATGCTTCCTCTTCTGCTCCAATAGTAAGAAACAACAATCAATATTTTACTACAAATTCACGCTGGACTGCCGTGCAGCACAATAACAGATTAATTAGGGAGGCAACAATACTGGTTAATATTTAGATGACAATATCTGTTGCAATATATGCCCATTTTCTTCTTTTTCATCTGGGCTTCCATCACACTGTGACCTCAAGTCTTTGGGGTGACGTAATTTGTGTCTGGCAGGAGCACATGCTGCCGTGCGACTCTGTCCGACTGGCTAAACATTAAATTAGCAAGAAAAATGCAGAATCATTCATTTCACGTGAATATATCAGTTCTTTCACTCCAAGCAGTCCTTTGCGAGAATATTGCACACACCGAAAATGCGATGATAATCAATTTGCGATAATATGCATGCACGTCATTGTGATACTCAGAAACGCTTAATTACAATCAAGTTACAGAGAGAGAAAAAAAAAAAAATCTAATAAAAAAATCTACAATAGTTTTCCAATAAATGTGAAGCTGCAGAGATTGTTTATCATTTTCTGTATAATAGAACACGTGTGTCACCAAAACCTACAGATACGCTGTTAAAATGCACATAACTTGCACATATTACCAATTATTTCACCACAGGGGACAGAAAAAGACACGGAGAGCAACAGGCTAACCGTTACTAAGTGCTACCCTGAGCAGCTTAGGAAGACTGAAGTGCTTCTCGCCCTTTCTCAGGCTCACATGAAGGCAAACACGGCTCCATACCCGAGAGGATTCACAGACAAAATAAAGTGACAGGGCAGAATCTTTAACAACAAGACAGAAAAAGCATCTACTAGTACAACAATTTCATAATTATCAATATAATACACGTTTATTTCTGTCAACGCTGTAACTTTAAATAAGCTGCTACAACAGATTCAAAATGAGCTTCATAAATAAATAAATAAATTGACACTTTTAGGTTTTTCTAAATGTTAAGACTTTCAAGTTCAGTAAAGTGGCTCATAGGGGGAAGTAAAAGCTGACAGGAAGGAATTGAGGTGGCAGCTTTTCACGTAAACACGGCAGAGCATTTAAGCATGACACCAGCATGTGCAAATATCAAAGCGCGCACGACTTTGTGACACAATCCATCCCTGTTTTCATGACTTCACTTAAGAGTTTTGGTAACCTCAGCATGCAGGAGGGTTGATGAAGAATCTTAGCGTAAAAAATGCACACTGTTCGCCAATCACATCTTCTAGCCTCGGCTTAAAAAAAAAAAAAAGCTTTAATGAGATGGAGACCGTTTCCCCTCACAGAACTGAAGGGAGCCAGGTGTGCTCAGAGAAATGAAAAGAGCCAATGAGAGGAGCTCCCTCTCAGCTCCCCCATCACTATGGAGATTCGCACACATTAACATATATCCCTGCTGATGACGAGACAAGCTGACTCTTTAAAACATCTCAAGCACATCCTCGTTGGAGGCTGGTTTCCATGCAGATCAGCGGCGGTAAGCTGTGCAGAATAGCAGAGGGCCTGCGATTACAATTCAGCGCAGGTCTGCAGAAGATGAAATGCCACACAATGCTCCTGCGATCGTCACGCAAGAGTCAGTGATGCAATTTATCTTAGCTATAAAGTAGCAATTATTTAAAAAAAAAATAGGCGTGGTCTATTGGTTTTTCCCATTTTTAGCAAATTTGGGTTGGAAAAGAAGGTTAAAAAAAAAAAAAAACACAGAAAAGCATTGTGAGCAGAGAACAGACACTCATTGATTAAAGTCCGCTCATCTCTGAGCCGGGGGCTTCATATGGCAGGCAGTAAAGACCACCGGGGGGGCAAACGATGATGTCCAGCTGCTGCGCTCCGCAGGTTGGACAGAAACCACTAAACAGGAAACAGGCCAGTCTGCATCAAACAGTCCTAGTCAACTATAACAACATCAACAGAGACATTTCAACATCCTCCGTCAAACACCGAGTGAAGTAACATATGGATAAAAATCGAGTTACATCAGGTGGTTTGGGTTCTTTTCGCAGCTGTACTCTACACTGTATCCTGCAGCTGAATTGCTTGTTGATCAGGAAGTGTCTGAATTGCTAAATAAGAGGGTGGACCTTGTGGTGCATATTATAGTGGCTTAGGTTACCCTCAGCTAGCTCTGTAGTTATGCAGCTCTAGGCTTAGGCTGCTGGACGACATCAGGATCTATTTCTCTCACTCTGCTGTGCCGAGTTCTCCTACTGTTCTCCAATTTTGCATAATTTGTTGTTTTAACTTCTTTTTCTCTTCGTATTAGCCACATCCGGCCTGGCGTTCTGTTTAGCTGTGAAGCTATGCTGGGAGACAGATCATCTGTCATTACCCGCTCATCAGTGCTTCTTCGCTCTTTCAGGAGGAGTGAATGCTGTTAGTCAAGAAACTTTTTGATTCCATCACATCATACAGATTTGATTGAACTGACTTTGTAAAGTGCTTTGAAATGACATGTATTGTGAATTTGAGCTGGATAAAATTTAATTGAATAAGCTGAAGTGGACACACTTTTGTCCAACCATACACCATCACAGGGTGAATTATGCCGACCAAACTACGTCCAGGCGACGTTTTAAAAATCTTTTTCCTGAAACATGAGCGCATATATTTATCATTTGAAAGTCTGTCAAATGAAGAAGCTGATAAACAATAATAATGTCACTTTTTTTGGCTCCATGGGCTTGAAAACTATTTATTGAGCTGTTATATTTGGAGGGAAGAACCATTTCAACCTTCAAGCTCAGACTAGAATAAATCCACCTTTGAGGCCAATTTTCTGAAATAAAAGTCATTCACTGCATCTCCAAATTCCAACCATTTCCCACTGCATTTTATTTGACCTCAACAGGAAATCATAATTATGGGTTACATATTCTGTAACAAATGGGACGCAGTTTTGTCCTAATAAACACCTTAATAACGATGTCTGTAAAGATGCGTCTCTTTCGGACCACATGACTATTTCTCCCTGATGCAACATAAGCAGCATTAACTCATTTAAGCAACCTTAGCCTTTAATAGTTGAACAGGATCGTTTATAACCAATCATTTAGGACTAAGCAGCAGATGAGTAACGTCAAAGTATATTTTTCAGTTCTTGTGGGTTATGTTGAGTTGTTAAGCTGAATATTTGACATCTTTCCTCAGGGTTTACGGTAGTTTGCATTCGTGCAACCATCCCACAGACAGAGGAGAAGGGAAGAGCGGAGTCAAGTTTCTCCCTAAGTCCTCTAGCAAAGAAACTCTAAAGAAAAGCAGCAAAGAGTGCTTTGGAAACGTGATCTGCCAATATGTTCATTTTAATAGGATACTAGTTTGATTGAACAAGACAAATAAAACAATGGGAGGGAGGGTTGATATATAACAATCTGTCTCCGGTTTATTCTACTTAGAATGACTAAAATGTTCTGGTGCAGCAGCAGAATTAAAATCTCAGGCAATCAACCATCCAATGTCGTTGCCTTCAGCATCTCAGGTCAGATGACACTGCAGATAAACTCTAAAACACACACACACACACACTAGATCTGCTATAGGATTACTGAAGCCTGTTTATGCAACTGTAAGCCTTGGCTATTTGCAGTGCAGGCAGGAAACGATGACACATCACAGTTTGACAGAGTCCTTTCCTCCAGGTAGACCGATTCCTCTCACAGATGCAGGCCACTGCAAAAAGGGAACTAAAAGCATGTCAAATTTTCTTGAAATAAGTGTATTTTTCCTTGATTTGAGCAGCTAAATTAGATTATTTGCCAATGGAATAAGAGTTTTGCACTTAAAATAAGAATATTTCATCGCCATCATCTTATTTCAAGTGCATGATATCTAATTATTTTATTTTAGGGGTAAAAATACTCATTCCACTGGCAAAAAGTCTCATCTAACTGCTCAAATCAAGGGGAAATATACAAATTTTAAGAAAATTTAGCTTACTTTTAGTTCCCTTTTTGCAGCACACGGACCATTTTTAGTCATATACCCCAATCATGTTTCAGCAACACGCAGGCTCTTCCTCAACTTTCTGCGTCCTCCTTTACAAGAAAGCAGAATCCATAATACGTTTGTCGTCAATGTCAACCTCTGCTGGTTATCTATAATTATTTAGAGACCCTGCAGAACCAAAACAAGTAGGAGAGAAATAATGACATACGGCCTCCGTTACATCTCATTACCAGAGATCTGATCCCGATGGATAGCTGTAACCAAGTTACCAAAGTAGAGAAATCTTCAACAATTTGTCCCACGGGACCAACATTGACTTTGTGGAGTAAATGGATTTATCAGAACTCCCTAAAACAGAAATTTATACTCCAGCTAACCTGTTATAGTGTGAAATTTTCCTATTTTACTGCAGATCTTCCCACCAGGCAGCAGTTGAGACTGCAGACCAGCACCTTTCCTAACAAACCAGATAAACTGTTTACATTCCTGCTGTTCTTTGCACAGATCTCCATTTTCCTGTACATAGCCTTTTCTACTTTTACAAATATAAAATATACTCCGTTTGTACAGTTATCTGAATTTGATAAACCTTTATATATAGGATCAACGCTTACTATTTATTAATACATTGCTAGTTCCTGACTTGTATTTTTGTAACTAGACTCTTTCCTTTTTTTATTTGTATAGAAATTACTGTTTTTTTTTTTTAAATGCAGCGTGTTTTCACTCACCTGTCGATCTGCTGCTGATACACTGAAATGTTTCTAACGTGGAACAAATGGATAAATTAATTTTATATCTTGATATAAAACCTTGGTTGCACTCCAACAACATGTTTGCAATATATAAAGTGCAAAATACTTAAGAATTAGTTATATTGCGTAACAGCTACAGTAGGGTCGGGCTGATTATCAAGGTTTTAAAAGTGTAATATATTTCTATTATATTGTTTATATTACTTTAAAGGTTTAAGTCCCTTTTTAACGAGGTCAGCTAAAGAGCTGGAATGACTGGAGGTTTCTAAAGCTGGATGGACCTTAAAGAAACATAGCCCTGACTCTGCCTAGCATGTTGCTGCACACTGCCGGTCAGCAGGCATAGCTCAGCTTAATTTTATTTGAATCCAATATTGATATTTATTACTTTGAAATTAATACTCAAAGTCATGCAATGCACAAAACCAGCCACATATTATATTCATGTTCAATTTATTGAACACTGATATATTAACAGGAAAATAAAGTGCATTTGGTTGAATGGATTTAACGTGTCACAGAAACCAAAAATGTCCACAAACGTCTGATTTTAGGGACGAAGGCGCTTCTAAAATCCTGTCAGTCGTTCTGCAACTTCGACTCACTTGCACTTCCTTGCTGTGAACAGTAATGGCGCGCTGTAATAACGCCGCCTACGGGTTGGGAGGTATATCGATACTGAAAGCCATAATATCAATATTAAATAGTTTTTAAAAACATCAACATTGATCTTTGTGTCGATTTTTATGCAAAGCCCTACCTATAGCTGTACGCAAAAATCATTTTATGTTTTACATTTATGTGTTTAAATACCATAATATTGAGGTATTTATACACAAGATGATCACATTGTGGGGATGTTTTGCAGGGCCATGCCCGGCTACAACTTATTTTGCTTAAGAATGCAGAGCACTGAGAGAAACTTTGGAAAGTGGACGTTCTTGACATATTCCAGATTTTATTAACTTTCATTAAATACTAGAGCCCTCTCAAAACTAATGGTTGTCAGTGCCACATTACAAGACGTCAAATAGCATAACTGCAGACAAACTAAAACCCAGGAAAGGATTCAGTTGCCTTATCTAGTTATTCAGCAGCAAAGTCAAAACAGTCTCATGTTTACCTCCATTTTTTTGAGGATGCTGACATCACTGAGCCAGGAATCAAGGATTGTTATTAATATTAAGAAACTGATTGTCTTCACAAATGAAAAATTTGTGCAAGTAGGGGAAAAAAATAATAAATTAAGTGGCAATTAAAAACAATAACTACAAGCTGAAACTCAGATATACTGCTTTTGGACAATTATTTTCGTTTTTATTTCTATCCTGATCTGTCTAAGCTTGCATCTTCACTTTGTGATTTTCCTTTGAAACAGCTTCTCCTTCCTCGCATTCTTGTGGAAAAGACAATGCCCACGAGTCAGATTCCTTACATTATTTTATCACTGTCGGTCCTCCAGTCTCCCTCAAGGTCAGTCGATGGACTCATTTTTTGATTCCTTACAAAGCCTGAATTCCGACACGTAACTCTAAACTCTGTGGACATTTTCATAAAACCACGAAACTGGGTGGACGCAGATTCCAGATAGAAAATACTGACTGGAAAAGTTAAGGGGGGGGGGGGGGGAAACAGGAAGATCAGCTCTAAATATGGTCCACTTGTAGGCAGGAGTAAAAACGGGCCTACACCCAAACTGGGTATGCAGAGAACTCCCTCATACCCTTAATCGCTCGAACACGCAGCCGGACTGCTGCAGACATAACAAGCCGCGCATTCATGCCCACAGATGCAAAACGCAGTAAACATCCACGTCTGTGCGAGCCTCAGTTGAGCAGTGATGAAACTGATAGTCGACCCACATGGCTCTGCATCCAGAAATGCCGGGATAATTTCGCTTTACGAAGCTGTTTTCTGACCCCAACACCAAGGCTAAATATCAGGTCCCGTACACATTGGATGAAAAATTAAAAAAAAGAGATGCACAAATCAATGTCAGAGACTAGAATGGGAGAAGTTATCCTTAAAGGGGCCTCTTCACATATATTGACCATAAAAAAAACAAACATATTTATCTTGAAATAAAACAATATACAGCCAGTGTTCATCCTTGGTCCTTTTCGGACCTGAAAAGAACTTTGCACCGGATGCTATCAGCAGACATGAACATTGTTGCGCCATTTTCCGGCAGTACGGTGTAGGTACCAGATCTGCTCGGGGTCCTGCGCCTTCTGATGACGTCACCATACATGATTGGTTTAACGTTTGCACAATTACGCAAAACATTGTGATTGGTCTGGACAACTTACTAAAGTAATTATAGCGGGGTGTAGGTTTTTTCCGAGAGCGGGATTGCGTTTTGTAAACGGACAATTTTACGGAGAAATTCTCCGTGAGCCGTGCGCCTCCCGATGACGTCACATTATGGCAACGCCACTCAAACAAACTACATTGAGCCCGCAGTCTGCATTTGTAACGAATCAATTTTATTTAGTTAATTTAGCAGTTTCTTTTTTCTCAAACGCTTCAGGCTTAAAGATGAACGTGGAAAAATATGAAATCTTAGCAATTCAAAATAATCAACCCACTTTAATTGATAAAAACGACGTCAAATATTTAGGTATAATGATTAACAAGGAGCACACTGAAAATGACAGAACAAATATTCAAGCCATTTTAAAAATAAATCAACAGATATTTGACAGTTGGCTCAATTTTTGGAAGAATATTGTCACAATTTCATCTGGAATAATAAAAAACATGTGATCAGAAAGAACAACATAGTAATATCAGTAGAAAAAGGAGGAATAAACGTTACTGATTTTAAAGTGATGAATGCCGTGATAAAAATTAAAATGGCTGCAGACTTGTATTAAAAATGAAAAGAGTTTATAGTTTAGTTTCCCTTCACAACTTTTTTTTAAAAAATTGGAGGAAGGAAATTTCTCTTAAGATGTAACTTTGATCCTGCAAAATTACCGATTAAATTGTCAGACTACCACACAAGCATTCCAAAATGATGTTAAAATTTTTCATGCCTCGATTAAGTTACTGGAAAATAACCGTAAATTAACAAAATAAAATTGATTTGTAACAAATGGACACCGCGGGCGTAATGTAGTTTGTTTGAGTGGAGTTGCCATATAATTGACGTCATCGGGAAGCGCAGGCCCCCCGAGCCGATCTGACCACCCGAGCCGATCTGGTACCTACACCGGATCTACCAGAAAGCAAGATGGCGACAATCGACGCAGCTACTGTAGGAGCTAGCTAACCGTCCTGCAACGCCTCGCAGTAAAGTGACAGCTAGCCGTGGTTGAAGACCGGCCCGGTCGACAGGGTTAGCGTTACTTACTCTTTCTTTTCGTAATTCCTCTAAGCATTGCTGACTCGCTCACAGCCACAGATACATCGACGCCTCACTGAGCGCTGAATCGCCTGTTGACGTCGCCGCCACATTGGAGGTGGCATAGTGGAGCGATTGGGAGAAGATGTCTCATTCATGTGCTCCGTGGGAATGTACCAATTGGTTCATAGTAAAACGCAGATGTTACTCTATTTATTCTGAACGTGAGCGCCATTGCTTGTCCTTGTTGACTCAACACGTGCATGCGCAGTATCATACTTCCTATCACATGGTCTTGTTATGGTGAATACACACAAAAGTAAGACGTAATAAGCCAACAGGGTGTGATAATTTAATCCTTTGTCCAGAGAGAGCTTTTGGCATAGAAATTCATACAGCTATAATACATGAATAGGCCCCTTTACTTGGCAAGAAACATGGTGAAAATTATTCTTTTTTGCATATTATTAATGAAATGAGCCAAACTCAGCATTTTTCAGATAAATGCATCAACACACAGCATGTGCTTTGATTGAAAGTTTTTGAAGAATAATAAATGTCAGGCAAGGGAATATATGCACTGAACCAGAAATTGAGATGCGTTCATGTCCTGTTGGGTTCAAATGTACTACCGTTATCAATCTGCAACACATATCGTCTCTTATGTGTTATTGTCCATAGAAAACATAATAAAAACAGGAATAATCAGCAGATCAGACCAGAGAAAAGCAGGACAAAAGACACTTGCTATGTTTTCATCTAATCGTCATGCCAAATCTAAGCTGGATTTTTAAATGTCGCAAAAAAAAAAAAGAAAGAAAGAAAAGAAAAAGAAAATGAAAATGCAAATTTGGCGTGTTTCCATCCACTGGTTTGGAGCAAATAAACCAGGCTACACAAAGCATCATTTCCACAGAAGTTGATGTGACGCATGGCTGTAATAGGCAGGAAGTAGAGGTTGCCAACTAGCATGGATCACACAATCACATCTGGGAAAAATGGAGAGCACATTTCAAGACTGTGTCGCTATCGGTCTAGTTGTACTCGTCACGTCGGTTAGTATTGGCTGTCCGGAGACGTAAAGAAGGAAATGCAATCCTATGCATATGGGAATACCTGGGAAGACACCGACAGTGGAAACAGCTGATAAGTGCTAAGTCAGAACTTGTTCGGCAAATCTCTTTCCATCTCCTGTTTTGTGCATCAACTCACTTTCATAAAAGCAACAAAAAAAAGCACCTCAAGCAAGCGTAAAAAAAATTATTTTATTTCTAATTTTGCCGTGTCTATCAACTTCTTTTAATGCAATACTTCAAAATGCACATAAATAAGTGTGATTGGCCATTTTCTCCTTTACTAACTCTGATTGGGGATCTAAGGTCAAACACTGAAAAATACATGCACCCAAACTAAGAAATCTAGGCCTTGTTGGACCTTAATGCATTCATCAGCTTCACCATATTGATCCACTTTTGTCAAGTTTAATAAAAGTAATCAGAAATAGATCGAGCGTGCATTACATTTTATCTCTTGTGTTATAGACTTTAGGGAAGAAAGGGAACAAATGGATCCTTGGTTGCTCTAAACACTGATCTCTAGGTCAAATACTGGGAGGAAAAAAAAAAACAGTTTTCAGCTCCTGTTCATTAAATCCGCTAAAACTAAGATCTGCCACAATTTTCATGCTATTCCTGCTCCAAGGAAACACCACGTGCTTAAATACATTTTGAGTTTAACTATAAAAAGTCAAACAAACGACCTAGTGCACATTTTTAAGCTCTCATATATAAACAATAAATAAATCGGACTCGGTTGGTCAGACCTCAAAGACACAAACAGATATGGGTTTGGGCCAGATGAAGATAGATAAGACATCATCTCCCTCAAATAACCTCTTGAAGGTGTTGCAGTTCTAGGGAGATGAAACTAATTAGAATCAGCGTGTCGGACCCCTAAGAAAACCAGACATCCATGTCATCCTAGAAAAGCAACTCTAGAAAGCAAACAAACAACAACAACAACAGCTCTAGGTTTAATCTCTCCAATCAGAGTCTGGGGTTGCAATTCAGGTCAGTCATTGTTGCTGTCATCCACCCTTAAGAGTGGAGGGGGGGCTACGCCATATGCCAACAAAACAGACACAACTGACCAACAATACACCAGGAGAAATTATGGAGGGGGTTTGGGGGGTGTCATTCAACAAAAGATAAGCGGACTTTCAAGTAGGAAGCTGGGTGTACTATGAGCCTCCTGGTTTGTGGCGAGAGAAAAACATGGCACCCACAAGCAACCATTCAGTTTGTCGGAACGTCAAAAAATGACCAGCTGAGATGATATACTGAGAGAAATAAAGACGCAGAGTTAGACGCAATCGGTTTGCTACCTTCACGTGCCGGTGTCATAAAGCCATAGCAGTTTGTGGACACGGTGAGATATAGCAAAGTTAAAGCCGAGCCCTATACGTCAACCGGCATCAAACTACAAACTCTGAGCTACATCTTTAACGCTAGCCATCTAACTGCATTAACTTTTACCGAGTGGCACCGGCTCGGTGGTTAATAAAGCCGTTAGCATTAAGCTAGCAGCTAGAAGCTGGTTTGTTATTCAAACCGACGTTTGAGTTTAGATAGAGAAGTTGCAGATGTCTGTGCGTCCATTGTAAGCAGGTGACCGAACTGACGGCTAACGTTTACTAGCTAGGAAAGCTTGGCGCTCAAACTCCCCGGTAAACGGCCGCGTGCAAACGTCGTAAACTTATTTCCGCGCCGCGCGACACAAACTGGTCCGACAACAACACGTTAACGCTTTACTTTTCGCTTACCTATCTGGGCTCTCAAGCCTTTGAGCGTCGTAGCACTCTCCGCCATTTCTATGAAGTTTTCCTTCTCTGTGTGTGTTTTTTTTCTACACCAGGGGCGCGCGACACACCGCAGCCGGTTGGACTCGGACAGCGCGGGGACGTGGACGTCAAAGATGGGTGAAGGTGATGTCTCACTCTGACCCAAAATGTGTACTGGTACTTTCGTGTCAGTTGACTTCTGGGCATGGACAGCAGCCCAAATCGTAAAAATCGTTGACCGTGACCCATTGTTTATTTTTTTTAAAATTACTTATTCATGTGTAGATTATATTCTGTTTAAATAAATGGGAAATTTGGGTGGCTCTCCATTTTTAAAGCTTGGGTCCTCTGCCAGAGGCCTGGGAGCTTGAGAGTTCTTAGGATCTTAGCTTCATTTCTCATTAATTTATTTAAACAGAAAGTTTCCTCTTTACATTATTTTGACAATATATTTTCCTAAACATATATTCAGCATTGTATGGCATTCTCGTCATGGAAGTCCAATGAGTGCAATGGCAAAGCAAAATCCCGATTTTCCAAAAATTAAATCTTAAAAGTTGTAATTTCAAATTAATCAATTTAATCAATTTATCACATAAGGGGTTGGCAATATTTATTCCACTATATATATATATATATATATATATATATATATATATATATATATATATATATATATATATATATATATATATATATATATATATATCCATAAATTGATTAAATTGATTAATTTGAAATTACAACTTTTAAGATTTAATTTTTAAATATATATGCATCCATTTTACAACACACTTATCCCTATTGCCTACTAGGGTCGTGAGGGGTGCCTATCTCCAGCTACACATATATAGCTGTGTGTATATATATATATATATATATATATATATATATATATATATATATATATATATATATATATATATATATATATATATATATATATATATATATAGTAGAATAAAGTTAATGAGTGGTGCAGTGATGTTGTACGGGTGGGAAAGAGTAAGCTAGACTAAGGTCAGAAGTGAACATCTATGAGTGTGGTTTTATGCCATGAAAAACTACAAAAGATGCAGAATCTGCTTTGAGGATGTGGATGGAGAAGTACAGAGAAGGTCAGAGGGTGCAGCATTGTGTTTTTGAAGAGCTGTAGAAAGCATATGATTGAGTGCCAAGAGGGAAGCTGCGTATTGTATGAGGAAATCTGGAGTAGCAGGGTGGTTCAGGACACGTATGAGAGCTGTAAGACAGTGGTGAGATGTGCTGTAGATGTGACCAGAGCAGTTCAAGGTAAAAGTAGGTCTGTGTCAAGGATTGGCTCTGAGTCCCTTCTTCTTTGTTCTTGTGATGAACAGGTCAGGTTGATGGGTGAGGTTAAACAGGCATCTCCATGGACTATGGTTTGCAGATGACCTTGTGATCTGCAGTGAGAGCATGGAACAGGTAGAGGAAAATCTAGAGAGAGGTTTGCTCTAGAGAAAGGAACGAAGGTTTGCCGTAGCAACACATAATACATGTGTGTGAGTGAGAATGACCCAAGTGGAGTTACACGGAGCTGAAATAAAGAAGGTGAAGGATTTTAATACATAAGCTTTACAGTCCAGATCGAGGCAAAGATGTAAAGAAACAAATGGGTGGAGAAAAGTGTCAGGTTTGTTTTGTGATAAAAAAGTATGCGTCACAAAAGGAGTTTACATGAGTGTACAAGATGGTGGTGAGATCTGCAATGGTGTGTGGTTCAGAGCATGAATAAATATCAATAAATTGAAAAACTTGAATAAAGGCAATTGCTGTGTGGATGATAAGAGTCACACTGTTTTTTTTTTTTTTTTTTTGTTATGTGTCCTGCCGAAGCCTATTTTTAATAAATATGTTTTTAAAGAGGAGTATTTGTGTTTATAGGGCTATAATTGCTGTGCCTTGGAGTCGCAGCCATACAGTTCCCTAAAAAAGACAGCAACGGAGTTGCAAGTAGTCTTTTATCATAACTTTTATCGTTATCTCAACAGTACTACAAAATATAGAGATCAAATTGGAAGTCCATATTAACCACCTATATTTATACCTATGGTCTGCACACAGTGAGCGCTATAACAAAAGTTAAATTCCCTGAACATGCACCTAATCATGACCAGTAAAGCTTATTGTTATTCTTGTAAGATATAAACAGGAATTAAAGTGATGACTATTGCTCTTAGTAATACCAATGTACTAATTATCACTATCCAATGGTTATTCTTATCATTATCATTAATAATGTGTTGTTTCAATTACTTTTACAGGTTTCATCCGCAACTATGAGACACCAATATGTGTGCCCTAGTGCATCTGTACAATAAACGATCACGCATAAAGGAAGGAAAGGCGATAAAAAAAAGACAGCGGTGATTTGCAATAATGACCGAAGCGCCCTCTACCGTTCAGATAGGGGTATTTTTTTACCTGCAAAGTTTTAAAGTTGCAATAATGTATTGTCACAATAATATTGTTGATGACATCAATTCATACTCGAGTTATTTTATCATCTAAACTTTTTCTTACCAAATTTAGATTGTTGAAAGAATAACTGTAGTACACTCTCACTCAAATTTCCTTTAATATAATTTAGGAAAGAGAAGATGGAATAACTTAAAGCCTTACCAGATTCAATGTGCCGAAGAATCTCCAGACCCAGAGATGATCAATTCACAAACATCTCCCAGTAAGAGGATAAGAAAATGTTCTCAGAGCTCAAGTTCCTTTCTTTTACCGTGAACACTGTATCCTCTGTCCGGCTTTGTCTCACATGCTTTAGCCAGAGGGCTGTTCGCCCATTTCACGCTGTCAACAGGCAACAATATTGCCTATACTGCAGCTGGAGTAACTAGAATGTGGTAGAACTTGATGTTAACAACACAAAGTCTGAAACCTGGTTTTGTTTTTCTGCTGCATGATATGATTTATGTGAAATATTTGCATTTCTTTCCTTTTAACATGGAATACACAAAATAAGGTGCGGTTAAGTCAGTCCTTTTCTGAATTAGGAGCTTACACTGACATCACATTTCACTCCAAATCAAATTTTCCACTCTAAAAAAAAAAAAACAGTATCTCTTTGGTCTAGGAGTAATTACAGGTACACAGTGTGATGTTGTGACTGTGTCATCAAGCAAAGCGGATTATGAGCAACACACAACAGTTCAAGTCATGGGAACACGTCCTCAGGGTGGAAGCAGTCACTTGTTCACCAGAGCTCTGTGTATCCTCGAAACAACCTCAAAGTTTGGTAGGAGCGCAGCGGCCTGGGCCAGCTGGGGAAGCTGAGTGTAGGTGGAGGTGCGGAGGTACTGAAAAAGGTCCTGGAAACTGTGGAAATGAGCGGTGAGCTTCGGGGGCACACCCAAAGACAGCCCCAGCTTCCTTAAAACATAAATGTGGTTGGGCGAGTCGAGCAGCAGCGACAAATCCTGGATGGTGTCGTAGTTCAGCGTCTCGATACTCTGACCTGGATACATTCAGAACAGCAGAAACACAATGAGCTCGTGCAAAATAAAGAACCTGGAGTTGAACTCGTTAAGGCCCTTTTAATGGCAGAAAGGCTTTAGAATACGTACCTTGAGCAAGCTCCCATATTGTCTGCAGTTTTTGCTCCATCTGATGTTGATAAAGTAGATGAGGCAGAATTATTCATTCGTTCCTTAGCTAAAGTGTTATGTATTCAATCACTGACAGTGACAGCAACAACAGATGTACAGTCACTATCATGGACTTATTTCACTTATTAATCATAAAAGCACTCAGAACAGACAGCTATTTTAATAGGAGGCATGCATAAGATATGACATTTTCCTACATATCTAATTAAAAACCATGCTGTTATAATTTATCCTCATCTAGTTTCTAGTTGTGTCCTCCCTCATACTAAAATGGTTCCCAGGGATGCATTTTATCAGTTGCAGGATAGATTACGCAACGCTTCTCCTTCTTCTAAATAATAATATAGCCTCCGATGCAAAACACAGCTGCACAAATGCGGACTAGGAGCTGGTTTTCATGTGCTATTAAAGTCCATAGGATAAGTCCTATGTATTTAGTAGATTAACTTGTATTGTACAAGCCATGTAGATTAATCAGGTGTTCTGATAAAAAGAAAAGGAAGCACTAAAATTATCGGTCAGGGATTATTTTCTTTTTACTGCCTAAGGATCAGATTAACACCTGAGGGCAGTGGAGACAACAATTATGCGTCTCTAGACTGTTTCATATAACTCTTCATTGTGTTTTAGCGATGAGGATATTCTGTTCTCATGTAACCTTATTCTCACCGTAGATTTGTTTTATTTCTGAATTCATTGCATCTGTAAGATTACTATATATTTATTTGTTCTGTTTAACTAACTTTTGCACCAGGCGTTTCAGATGAAAACACATTTTACTTTAATTTGTATGTTTTCTTCTTCTTCTTCTTCCTTCTACCATTTGCAGTTTCAGTTTTGACTCTGATGAACATTTTAGCACCCTTACAATTTTTTATGTCTCTTCATCATGATCATTGACATGATGCAGTTTCTTCAGTTCTTTAAACCAACGTCATCTCTGGTCATGACAGAGTTCTACACATTTCTTTTTCCCCCAAAGTTTAGCTTATTAGTTTTTTGTTTTTTTACTGCTAACCTTTATTTCTATTTGCGTCATATTTGTATTTTTTGAAAAGGGCTTTGTGATAAGCCTAATTGTGTATGTATAAAAATCCCTCATGACTAAAGACAGCAAAAATAGTCAAATAGAGATTTAAATTTTAAATTAAAACTTCATAAATACTGTTGTACATTATATTGCAAAAAGTCCTGGGTCACTTTTACACCTTTACACACACATGCATGAGTTTAAGTTGCCTTCCATTCTTAATCTATAGCGTTTACTTTGATTTTAATCCCACCATTTGCAGCCACAGTTGCAAATCAATATTGACTCAATATTGATTTGCACTGCTGACTGTTTATTCACAGTACCAATTGTTTACATATACATTTGCAATACCGTACTTCAATTGGATTATGCAATTACCTTCCACTGCACTTTAATTTAAATAGCTTCTGTCCAAACTTTATTTATTCATTTTATAGTAATAGCTACCTGTATATCATGCTCAGATGCCTATAGTAATAGCCATCTGTACATATATTCATAGTACATGCAAACTCTGTTATAATAACAACCATCTGTATATTATGTTATGGTACATATCTGTAAAACTCTATTTATAGTAATATCCACCTGTATATTATATTCGGTACATATCCAGCTGTAAATTTTGTTCACAATATTAGTTATCTATATATTATACTCATAGGACAAATGTATCAGTAAAATTCTGTTCATAATAGTATTCATCTCCATTTTTATTCAGTAATAACTCATGTCCTGTACTTATGGAACCATTGTTTATCCTGCACTTGCTGCTATTGCACTTCTGGTTAGACCTAAACTGCATTTCGTTGCCTCGTACCTGTACTTGTGTAATGACAATAAAGTTGAATCTAATCTAATCTAGTCTACAAAAGCCTCCATTCTTCTGGGGAGGCTTTCCATAAGATTTAAGATTTTGTTTTCTCTGTTTATCTACAAGCACAGTTAGTAGGTCAGACAGACGCTGATGTTGGATGATAAGGCATGGCTCGGAGTTTCCGCTCCAGTTCAGCACATAGGTGGTCCGTCGGGCAGGCCAGCCACATTTCCCCTGCTCTGCATCCAGCGTTTTCTATTGCACTTGGTGATTTAAGGCTTGATGGCAGCTGTGTGGTCATGAGAACCCATTTCATGAATCTCTCCATGCACCGCTCTTGAGCTAATCTGAAGGCCACATGAAGTTTGGAGGGAAGCCATTAGCTCTGCAAAAAGTTGGTCAACTCTGTGGACTATGCCCCTCAGCATCCACTTAGCCCAATTGCTTCCTTTTTGCCATAATACCCCTAACAGCTGACTGCAGTATTTAGTGTAGAGGTAATTTTATGCCTGTGCGTATTAGGCATGTAGCATCCTCAGAGCAACCCATTCTTTCACATGTATTTGTAGAAAAGACCTGCATGCCTAGGTGCTGGGTTTTAAACATCTGCAATAATGGAAGTGACTTTCATGGATTTAGATGGGTGGCCTGATACTTATGGCAAGACAGCGATTGAATCAATCCCCAATTCAGGCAAAGTGCCTTAACAACTTAAAAGAAAACCACGTGCTTCAAAACATTAGGAAAAGTTATTTAAAAATGAACGTTAAAACTGAAGTTTGAAATAACGTTCAAACCATAAGACACAGAGCCCCCGGCAAAGATCTGAGTGTTGCTGTTCCAGGATTCCCAGAATATGAGGAAGGAAAAACAAAGCACCTCCTCTGTGGTGAAGCCTTTTTGTCCTTCCTGCACGATGTTATCTTGTTTCTGACTGCAGGGCTTGATGTTGGTGGTGACATTGATCACGATAGAAGTGGGATGCAACTCGCTCTCATGGTTCAGTGAGTTCTGCCCTCTGCGCGTAGAGGTGGTTGGAAATGCAAAAGAAACATAGATGATAAAAATGTTTAAAATGATGTTCTTTGTTCCAGAATTCACAAAAAAACATACCTCGTTGTGTCTTCAGGGGAACTGCTCTCCGAAGCACTCTCTGATTGTGGCGTTGCTCTCTCCGTGTGACCAGAGGGACTTTCGTACTGAAGGTTTGCGGCAGACAGCAACCCCTCAGGCTTCAGGCCGTGCTCAGGAACCCGCTCTGAACGATGGCAATGTGTTTAGAATCTCACTTCTGTCCAGAAAACTCGAATAAGAGAGCAAAGATGGCTGAAATATTACAAATAATCGAACTTACTGAATCTTTTCACAGTCAGGAGGACAACCCAAAGCAACAGAGAAAGAAGAAAAAACAAGGACGATATCGTGGCGCCGATAAGGACCACAGAAAGACTTTCCGCTTTCGTTCCTTAAAGGAGAACAAGAGAGTTAGTCATATTATACTGGGGGGAAAAGAAATGGAAAACGCGTTTACAGTGAAGGTTTACATACATTTATCATTGGCATGAATTTCCTATTAATTTATTGTCGCTATAGATAGATTTTTAATTCAGAGTGGTATGGTTATACATCAATCATCATGTGAATTTTACAAAGAGCCATTTCAGAATGGTTTAGAATTGATCTAATCTACACAGGATAAAATTCCACATACAGGCTTGGATATATGCATGCACCCATACACTGCAAGAAGTAAGTCAAATTTTCTTGAAATTAATGTATTTTTCCTTGATTTAAGCAACTAAATAAGACTATTTGCCAATGGAATAAGATTCTTCCACTTAAAATAGGACCATTTCATCTATATCTATATCTTATTTCTAGTGCAAGATATCTAATTATTTTATTTTAGGAGTAAAAATACTCACTCCGTTGGCAAATAGTCTGATTTATCTGCTTAAATCAAAGAAAAATACATTCATTTCAAGAAAACCTGAATTATTTTTTGTTCCCTTTTTGCAGTGTAATGTTGACAAATTCTTCAATTACACTTCACTTCATCAGCTATTCTGCTATAATTCGAACAGGAAGATAATCCCAAACACACATTACATGTCTTTGGAGAGGGCAAAGTAGACTAACATTTAGCTTCTGGAATTAAGCACGTTTAAAAGCCAGAAAATTGACTAGTTTAAGTGAACAGTGTGTGTACTTATTAGAACCTGGATGTACAATTTTCACCCTATGTGGATTAAATAAAATCTGAAAAGAGCAAAGTTCACGCAAATCAATGGAAGCCCTACATTTACATAAAATGCATGGCCACAGACACCCTACCAGGCCATACCTTTTTCTGCAGGTTCTTCAGACTTCCCAACAGGCAACATGATGGCGCTCTCTGCAAACACCAAAAATGACAGCTTCACAAAATCCCCAAATACGTACAAGTACTGAAGCCTGACATTTGCACTGTTGCGTTGGTGGTTTATATTTGCTTCGTACCTGTTTTGGAGCCTCGGGACGAAAAGGGCAAGCACCCTTGACGGACTGCATCATCACAAGGAATACACAACAGCTCCACCTCTCCTGTCATGCTCTTCAGTTCATAATGTCTGCACGAAATAACACACAAACATACATTTACAGTATGCATCAGCTTAAACCACAGAGACACTGGCGTTGTAGAAGGGATTTACTCACCCTGGGAGGCACTGCCCACACACAGCATTACTGATGGGTGAACAGGCGGTCAACACCAGGCGGTTCAGCAGATTGCACTGGGTGCATCTCCTGCATGGATCCACACCCGTGTCTGTGCTGAAGGTCCCCTCTTCACATGGAATACACACCCCATCCCCACCATCACCAAAGCCACAATCCTGGAAATTGAACGTAGATTTAGTGTCAACACATTTAAAGGAGGGAATTCATGCTACCAAAAAGCTGTGCATTACCCCTGAAAGCTGTTCCCCAGGCTGACAAACAGGGCATGCGACACAGGTGCCATTATGGTGCAAGAACTCTGTTTGATCACATCTGGGCTCCGATTGCACCTATGCACACAAGGGTGAGGCATTAAACATTGGGGTTTTGCGAGGTGAATGTCTTCTTTTGTTTTATCAACACCCATGGACACGTACAGTGGCTCGCAAAAGATTCACTCCTTGACGTTTCTCACGTTCTGTCACTTAGAAACACAGACATCAGCATTTCTTAATTAGATTTGTTTTATGTGATGGACAGACAGAAAAATATTGAATCGTTGCAAAGTAGGAAAATTATGAACGGTTTTACAGAAGTGTTGCATGTCCATTTATTCAACCCTATGATGTGTTACTTTGTGGAACAGCCTTTGAATCCCGTCCATTCTTTGTTATTTATTTCCAACAGCTTTGCACATCTAGATACTGGGAGTTTTTTGGCACACTCTTCTTTGGTAAATAGATTGGATGGAGAGAATATATATTTAGATACAAGTCTTGCCAAAAAAATCTCAGTTAGATTTAGGTCTAGGCCAGCGGTGTCTAACTATAATATTCAAGGGTCAGTGTCCTGCATGCTTTGAATGTATTTTGCTTTTAAACAACATAATCCAACTCCTTAATTAGCCTCAGCAAATTGTCATGTTCTGCCTGGTAATGACCAATGGATTCAGCTATGATGAATGGCTAAAAGATCAAAAACCTCCCGATAGCAGGCCTTGAGGACTGACTTTGGACACCATTGGACTTTGTATTTCTAAGCCAGTTTTATCTAAACAAGTAGTCTGAAAATTCTGTCCGTAGGACCAAAGTCCTGTAACCTTTAGATACGACTCTGGTCCAAGGAACGTAACTCAAAAGTTTGAATTAAATCCTGAAAATGGTATTTGACTCACATGTGTTGAAGAAGAAAAACATGTACAAGTTGCACTGATCCCTGAGAAGTTAAGTTTAAGACCTCAGATCTAAACCTTTTTATTGTAGCTCTGTATGTTTAGGTCAGTCCTGATGAAAGGTGCACCTCCTTTCTTTCAGGATCGTCCTGTATGCATTTTTATTTTTAAAATTCTTTACAAACAATGTAATTTTTTCTTTACATCTCATAATTATGCACTTTTCTGTTGCTCTATAGCAAAACATAAAAAAAACAATAACATACATTAAATTTAAATTTCTGGTTGCTATGACAAAATTTGAAAAATTATAAGGGGTATTAATACTTTTTCATATTATACCATACCCTAGCATACCAACTTTTATTTATAAAGCACTTTAAAGGACCCACAGCTGAAACAAAGTGCTGAGCATGGCTGTAAACTATAAACATGCATTAAAAGAACAAGGATTTTTAAATACTGTATAGGAACAATAAAACATTTAAATTTTATGTAGGTGCAAAACGTTGTTCTATTTTTGGAATGCAGAAAATTGACAAAATAATATCAATATTTAACAAAATTATGCACTGTGCAATCATATTTAAGTGACTTGGAAAGCAGAGGGGGATAAAAGGAAAGACATACCGTCAATATGAAGGAAGCTCCAATCAGAAAAGTGAACATGCCCCTTCCCTGTGTACGTTCTGACTTCAGAAATACAAAACTTTAAAAAAAATGATTTAATATGTTAAATTACACAAACTAAAACCCAGAACAACACTTTCTGAGAGAGTAAACGTGAGGAGATTAAAAGCTCTAAACACTTACGCTGGCAGTTCCAAAAGATCCAAATATTTTGTCCTATAGGTATTTCTCTTTATGTCTGTTCCTGATCTGCAGCACCTTGTGTATTCGTCCTGACTTCAAACTACTAAAATAAACCACTGAAAGTTTCTTCCAATCTCAGAAGAGGGAGGCAAACGGTGGGAAAGGTCTTTGGGAAATCCCATCGTTCTGCATCACCTGTGACGCAGGAGGGGTTCCCAGCCGGGTTAACCAGCCTTGGACCAATGAATATAAGCCCCCCAGATGGGCACCTCACGTCACAAACCGCTCGTCTCAGGTTCTCTCCGGGGAACCCTCTCATTTTTGTCCAGACCATTGAGACGAAAAGGGAAGGGGACAGAAATAGATGAATGAGACCCTTGTTTTGCGGTTCTTAATGCAACAAAGAGACTTTGTTTGGGTCAGGGTGTCTGCATTTCTGGGGTCAAATCTCTGATTCTACTGTAAGCGACACCTTACTATAAGTCTAGACTCATGGTGTGGATAACACACTGCAAAAACAGAACTAAAAAGTAAGTATTTTTTTCTTGAAAGCAGTGTATTTGTACTTTATTTGAGCAGGTAAATAAGATCATTTGCCAATGGAATAAGATTTTTGCACTTAAAATAGGAACAACTCATATCCATCAACTTATTTCAAGTGCAGTACATCTAATTATCTTATTTTAGGGGTAAAAATACTCTTTCCATTGGCAGATAATCTTACTTACCTGCTCAAATCAGGGGCAAATACACTAAATTCAAGAAAATTTTACTAATTTTTAGTTGTGTTTTTGCAGTGCACAAACGTTCACAAGCTCGTTCAAAACAAGCAAGTTGCAATACAAAGTTTGACCACTTGATGGAAGCATGGACCAAGAAAAACACAATGACGCACAGTCACATTTTAATTAAAAATGTAACTTGCTGGAAGAACACTATTAAGTATATATATATATAAAAAAACACACTCTAGTTCAATATCATAGTGACCTCTATCTGCCCTTAGTTCTTTACCACTGAAAGTCATTGTGTGTGTCACGGAAAAGCCAATTAGGTTTGTTTGGACAGCTATCGCTTGAAGATAAACCTCAAAGCAGGAGAATATTAGGTTGAACTCACGAGTTGATAAAAGCTAAGCTCAAACACACACAGAGGAGCACATAGTCACAGCCACATCATGTGGCTGTGTCTATGATTAATAATTTGGAAATCAAAGCAGACAAACCCTGTGTTCTGTAGCTTTAATCCATGTATTTGCAGTAGCAGCTAAACGATTGATGGGTCTGTTGTGCATTGAGACGCAGTGCTATATTGCTGTCTTCCAAATTATACTTTTTTTTTTTTCTAATTTTGTTCAAGCAAGAAAACATTGTGAAAGATCATCACAATGATTTTTTGTTTCTTCAGATTTCAGTTTTGGGTTAAGCAACATCATGTTTGTTAGTTAATTTTATAGCTTGTGATTAATGAGTAACTCCGCGGACCAAAGGGAGAGGCTGTGGAGATGTCATCACAGAGTAATAAAGGGGCGTTCACCAGATGTCATGGTCAAGACAGCTTCTTGATAAGTGAAGTGAGAGCTTAGTTTCTGACAAAAAATGTGTTGACATCAAACTGGATCCTTTTACAGCGATAACATGATGGTGAGTCTGACTCTGTTTTGTTCAGTTTCGTCATGCAGTTAAGAATAAATTCTTAGCATGTTATCTTTTCTTGTGGAGAAAGCAACTGGAAAAAAAAAACATGACAGATTTTCTGTTTCTTTTACAGCAGATGCACACTTGATTTCTGCAGCAGTCCTGAGGTTTTTGCTTTAATTATTGCTGCCATGCAGTCAGTGAGACGCCTACCTACTCTGATTACCTCGTTGTCCATATTGATCTCGTTGTGTCCGCTACTTTCAGGTAAGATTAAACAGGTTGCCTAAAGTAGTGCCTACAAAATATTTAGTGGTACAGCAGAAAAAATAAAAATGTAACATGTTGTTTTGTTGTTTTGTTGTTGATTTGTTGACCAAGCTCTGGCACCTTGAAAGAGTTCAGGGAGCACATGATCTTGTTTCTTTTTTAAAAACTTTTGTTAAAAAGTTGGTTGAATAAAGGGTTGAGTTAGAATTCAGTGTTTGTGTGTTCTGTATCTAAAAGTAGGTCTTGAAGCAACAGCATAAAATGGCCAGGGCTGCACTGAAAATATATGTTTTGAGTTTGTTGATAATTATCGATATCAATATGATTTCTATCTTATCGATATGCTTTTTTTTTCTATATCGTCCAGCCCTAATGTAGGGGTGGGAAAGAATAATTTGCTTTGAGGATGTGGATGGAGAAGTACAGAGAAGTGTTTTTGTAGCGCTCACACAAAATCACATGAAATCAGGAAGATGAAAAAATAGAATGAATAATAAACAAGATTAAATTAAATAGAGATGGGCCAGGAATAGATCCTTGTGGAACGCCATGAGTGAGATTAACTTTATCAGATTCAACGTTGTCAACAGAACCAGAACAAGTTCTACCAGTAGGATAACAAGACAACCGATTGAGAAACTGACAATATAAAAAAACTATTTTCAAGAAGCTGAATCAGGACAGAATGATCAACATATTGAAGGCAATGCAGAAGTCAAGGAGAAAAAGAACATGTTTGTCAGGATCAAGGATCATTTTCAAGTCATTTAAACCCTAACCAGACCAGTTTATGTACTGAGGTTAGTTTTAAAACTGGACTGAGTATCGCATAAACTGTTTTTATTTTAACACGTATAAATTTGCTGCTTAACATCTTCAAGTATTTTGCCTGGAAACAAAAGATTAAGAAAGGGTGTGTTTATCAGGTAAAAACCTTTTGAACCTCTCCACTCTGTTGTGATTTTTCCTTTGACTCTTCTGTCAAGAAATCTTGTGCAGAATGTCTAATGATGGCTGGCTTGTGGTGAAAGGACAGAATTAGTGAGAGTAGCGCTCACGGGAATATTTAGAAATTGAGAAATAAGTGCGCAACCAATACCATGACAGTGCACAGGTTTAGAGGGAAATCTTAACTTTTATCCACCATGAAATACTTCTTATGTGATACCTTGGTAATCAGAAACTTTTTTAAATCATTCTCATCATCATTTAGAACAAAACCAGCTGATTACTTTTTAAACACTGACAGATTTAAACTGTTTTGGCTATGTGTGCTGTTTTACAGCTTGTTTTTTTTATCATGTATTCAATACTTGTTCTGCCTCATTGCACACAATCTATAGATTTAATTGTTGTCATTTGTTTTTGTGTGTTGTTTGCTTGGCTTGTCACCAACATCTGGTCACAAATGTATTTTCTGTACTGAGAAAAGTGCATGTTAGATTTTTTTTCCTGCTGTATTTGCAGTTGTGCAAACCCCTTCTATCATTGTTTCATTCATCTTCCCCAGCCACAGATGCGTTCAGGGCTCAAAAAACAGTTGTTTAGATCCTTATTGATCTTTTCTGTGTGTCCTTTCAGCAGCCAACTCTGGCAAAAGCAGTCTGTGGGGAAACAAGTTGGAGTTTAAAGGCCCGCCGTGTCTCTGGCAGCTCCATCCGGAAGTGAGGGTCCCGGCTCTGACTGAGCTGAGCGTCTGCATCCTTTTAAGACGCACTGTTTCAGCAGAATGGACAGGCTTCCTTTACCGATCCGCGAGCACCAAAAAGAAAGAGCTGGGACTTGGAGGCAATTCTGAACAGCTGAAAGTTTGGCTTTTTGAGAAACAGTACCTGATACGTCAGAAACTCAAAGCGAATGAATGGCATTCCATCTGTCTCACTTGGTCTGCTAAAAAGCAAAAGCTGAAGGTGTACCTAAATGGAACCATCCTGAAAGAGGAACCTCTTTTTACAGCCGACCCACACCAGCAACTGGCACAAAATGGCACTCTCACTCTGGGGGTGTCTCATGTTGTTCACCCTACTGGTGGAGTGCAGCCGGAGAGCGGTAACGACCTGCTCGGCGAGATAGGTCTGTTCAGGATGTGGGGGAAGGAGTGGAGCGCTGAGGAGCTGAGCAGCCTGGGATGCGTGGAAGGGGACGTGGTGAGGTGGGATGTGCAGCAGTGGAAATATGACTGCCCTCCTCTGCCCGACAACAATCTACATTGCAGTATGTCTACATGTCACTTTGTTTGTAGTTATCCAGCCTGTTTACCTTTTTCTCAATTTGTCACATTGCAGCTTTAAGCTTCAATATATTTTAAGGGGATTTTACGTGATGGGCCATCGAAAATGAGCTTACAGAGGGAAAAGGATAGTTTCAAACTTACAAATAAAAATCTAAAAAGCGTTTGGTATTTAGCCCCCTCTATGCAGATAACCCTCAATTTATAATGTAACAGAAAATAACCCTAAGCTTTGAGCATGCCACAAGACACTTTTTAATCCATTAGATTACTAAAATGAGAAGAGTATTGCAGAACTTTAAACCTACCTATGGCTGTCGAATTAAAATGACAGGTCTGGTAGAGACGCCGTTGTTCAGAGAAAAGCTCAAGAGATCCATTGTAACTTTGGAAAAGATGCAAAGATCCTCAATTTAGGCGAGAGAATCAGTCTTTACTTCTGCACTCCCCACATCTGGTGTTTACCAAAGAGTGACAAAAACAATGATGGTTGTTAGAGTTTAATACAGGAAAATCCAGGGGGGTGGGGGGGGGGTAGCCTCTAAGAACCTACAAAATACTGGAACAGGGCTTCACCCTACAGGAGAAAATGAATGCAGGACTGGTTGTGGCCTAGTCAAAGTCCATACCTGAGCCCAAGTGAGAGTCTGTGGCAAGGATTAAAAATTAATGTTTACAGATGCTCTCCATTCAATATCATTTGCAATAAAGGCAGAAACACTGCTCAAAAGGCCTGCAGTTCTAATTTCTCGTTGTATTAAGTATTTAGAGTAGCCGAATACGAATGCATGGCCAATATTACGTATTTTCATATGTAAAAAACGTTTTCCTTCCACTTCACAATTATGTGCTATGTTGTATTGTTGAAATGTTCACATATGCTTGCAAAATACTGTGAAACTTTTAGTTGTAACAGGACAAAGTGTGGAAAGGTTAAATGGTTATGATTACTTTAGCAAGATCCTGAAATACTTTTTCTTTCAAATATTCTTGACCTAATTTTGAGGTTCTTGGTCCTATTGGTAGCTCTAACATTGTCCTTTCTTCCATTTTTAGACTGGTCTAATTACAAAATCCATATGTGGACATCCATCACTGACCTTACAAACCCTGAAAACTGCTCACTCTCTCTGCAAGGAATCACAAGGAACTGGGTACAAACACATTACCATAATCTGCTGTCACACTTTTCCCATCTTGCCATGTTGGCATGTATTGAAACGTGTTTAATGGGGATCTAGACGTGAGGAAATGAAGCAAACACTTGAGTCCCTGTTTTTAAAGGGCACGTATATTGGGAAGAAGGGTGTTAAATGTACAGTATTTAACGTGTTATAGTTCATCATGTAATTTAATGATTAAAAAACGCTTTGCAAACCACACGTGTTTAATGTTAAAAAGTAATTTTCTCACAAACCTGATAAATGCTTGCTTCATGGGTTTAAGATAACTGGTAACAAGTCTTTTAAATGGTTCTGGAGGAATCATGGCCCGCTTCTCTTTGCAGAATTATTTTAATTCACCCTCATTGGAGGGTTTTTGAGCATGAACAACTTATTTTAGATCATGTCACCCATACATAGTTAAGTCTGGGCTTTGAATAGGCCACACCCTAGAACCGCCATTTGCTTTTGTTTCTTCAGGGTAGGGTTATTAAGAGGTGAACTTTCTGTCTTGAGCATTTCTTGCATGGCTTGACGTTCTCCTTTAGCATTTTCTGATGGGGAAAATGTTTCATCAGTTGTAACAAATCGTCCAGATCCTGAAGCAGGAAATAAGCCCCAGACACATTCACTACATCTACCTTGTGTGGCCGTCAGTGTTATATTCTTTTTTTTTTAAATGGTGTGTTAGTTTTAAACCAGAAGCCTTCAATATATTTTTGTGAAATGTCAGATGGGCATTTTCTTTCTCTTTGGTTTTCTGCCCTGTAACTCTCCCATGGATGCCATTTTGTCAGTTTAGCCAGTCGTTTTTTTTTTTCTTTTTATTGTTGAATCAAGTGCTTTAGATGCTTTAGAGTTGTTTAAGCACTCCTGGGAAGGTTCACCACTGTTTCGTATTTTCTAAGTTTCTTAATAATGAATCTCAGTGTTGTTCACTGGACCCCCAAAGTGGTAGAAATTTCTGTGAAAACCTTTGTTGACGATTCTTCAATTTCCTTAGATCAGGAAATGATGTGTTGCTCTCTGAAATCCTTTAACCTACTTCATACCGTCAAAAGGGTCCTATTTAAGGGGTGATCAAGGTATAGTGGAAAAAAAATCGTGGTTAAAGTAAGTCATGATTTGACAAAAAGTCGAGTAGCTTTTCACATAGGGGCTAAGTGTTTGGATAGCTTTTTTCCTTAAAAAATTGCATCATGATATGTAAGCTATAAATTGCATATACTTTGATTATCTTTGTCTAATAATTGCATTTTTCAACATATGAAATATTTAAGTGTTAGGAAACCTGTGAGGGTGAGTTGTTATGCTTTGATGCTCTTGCCAGATAACAACATCTCTACAACGTTTGTGACTGGCCTCACTAGAGATGAGACGCTACAGTAAAATATCTATCGGAGCATAAAATACTTTAAGCTATATATATCTGAATGCCACTGAAAGGCAAGGCAGATATGAAATAGAGTGATGGGGCTATTGCCAGAACTACAGCAGGTACATTTGTTGAATATCTAATCATTTTTTTCTGTCTTTCAGCTTTCGAGAATTTTTCCAAATAACATTTCTGTCCAAGACATTATCGTTTCATCTCAAAGGTAACTTGTTTTCTCTTTTCAGCCTGGCATCAGTCAGACATCTTCCATACTGTAGTAAATGTATGCAAAACGGGTTTATAGTTTTTATGGTTTAGCTTACCTGACGATTACAGGACATTTAAACAGGACTTCATTTTGTGGTGGTTGTGTTAAGTGTACAGTCTAGATTTACCTGATTTATGTATGATTACGCAATCAAAAATACATTGCATGGCTGAATAGTACATCATCTTTAAAATAATGTGTATAAAACATGCTGAGTAACAGACAGATAGCTAACACAGAAAGCATCTCTGGCTGAAATTTGACCAATCTGTGTCCCCAACAGGCCAACATGCCATGTGAATCACCAGCAGGTACTCAACTTGATATTACATGCTGATGAAAAAACACACAAAACGCTAAACAATCTTCTTTTTCTTAAGCAAATGGTGTCAAATTGTAACCTTTAAATAAACATTTCCTACTGTTTCTGTTTTATAGAATTTGGCAGAAAAATCTAACTTAACCTGTGTGAAATGGTGAGATGGGCTGAAAATAAAAAAAGGCAATGAAGGGATGTTTGGTGGAAGTTAAATGTTATTCAAACCAGTCTCCATGATGTGGTACTCTCATAATTTCCCTCTATAGTTTCCACTGTGAGGTCCATGTGAGTGTGGATCCTGCTGCCGATGTCAAAACGGTTCAGACGGATATTTCTGCTTTATTGAGCGAGAAGTTCTCTTACAACTTCCTCGCCATCGAAGCTGTCCACGACAGCATCAGCGTACTTCCTGCTGGTGAGTCTACATCTTCCTGTAGGCTTCAAGTCATTCATTAAACTCGGCAACAACAATGACCGTTCTTAAAGGGGGATGTTAATCTGAACACACAGTTATTGCTTCACTTTTTTTTTCTGTTTTATCATCATCATGTAACTTTTTCATTTCATGTCAGCTGCAGATATGCATATTACTTCCTTTTTTTTATGTTTTGCTATTGTGTTGCGCTGTGGCTAAATTAACAGCCATTCAAAGGCTGTTTAAATGATGAAAACAGGTACAAATTGAATAACGTCTCCAACGAAACTGTTTCCAAATCTTAAAAAATAAAATAAAAAATACCATTACATATTCTGCTGATATTTAGTTTTAGTGCTTTTCTGTCTTTCAGGAATTTTTGCACAGGTAACAGGACCTCCACCAACTCTTACAACCTTATTAACCACTTCAGGTGAGATTGTAAAAAAAAAAAAAGTTAAATAATAAAAGAAGCATTCACATTTGTCATGTTACTGGGACCTGTAGTAAGAATGTTTAATTTTGTTTACAGAAAGAGGTCTGACGAGGAGCGCACCACTTCAGCCTGCTAATGTGTCAACAACAGGAGAACCTTTAGATCTTACTGCTGTAGCAGGTTAGTTATTTAAAAAACTATTTATAACAGATAACGTATGTTTACAGCAAACCTGTAAAAAGGTACCTTAGTGGCTGACGCTGATTCAGACCAAACGTTTCAGGGTGGTTAGGATCATCTGAATCACCAAAACTATGTTTATTTGCTGTTCATCACACAAAAAAGTGACATTTTATTGTTTTAAAATATACGTCTAAATATATGATTTATATATATATTTTTTTTTTGGGGGGGGGGTGGATTTATTGTACACATTCAATTAAGACACAACCTTTTGCAAAGACCTGTAAAATGCATCTGTACACCTAAAATTTTAAAGTTGATACATACATTTTAACTGGTTTTTCTACCAAATATTTGAGTATTTAAATTGCATGAAGTAATGTTTTTTACTTGTTACTCACTGTAACCATTTCAAAGATGGACTTTATATTCCATGAAAGCTACTTATTTGAAAGCTGCATGCATCCAGGGTTTGATAAATTGGTACAACTTGAGTATGGAGTTCAATATAGCAGGCTTTTGAGAAAAGTACCAACTTTGGTGAAGGGGTAGAGGGTTCTTCCCAAGTGTTGTTTCATCAGATGGTTGTGAAAAACAAAAGATAGCACTAAGGATAACATTAATGGTTTAGCAAAATAAGAAATAAAAATTAAGTAGAATAAACTATATTTTCTTTATGTGGGATTTTTTTCCCCCTTATTGCAGAAATGTCGTCTAAAATTCTATGAAAAAAATGTTTGCATATGTGAATGCAGCCAGTCTGATTTCTCTCCACCTTTTCACTCTGCAGTCATGCCAGATCAGTTTTTTCGAGTGAATTTGACCTTATTCATAAGAGGGAACCCGTTACGACCAAAGGACACCATTGAAAAATGGGTAAGATCTTATAATAATCACTGTGAAAAATCATATATACAAAAACTTGTGCATTAATGCATCTTTTCTTAAAGCTGAAGCAACAGCTTGAGGTCAATCGCACCATGATTGTGGTGAATCTTGTCATTCATGAAGATTTTGGCAGGTGGGGATTTTTTTTTCTGTCTTGGTGCACAATTGGTGTCATGGTTGTTTTAATATTAACTGTCTTGAACTGTTATGTATTACAGAAGCATGAAAGAGTTCTCTGGCTTGATGGTAACTTTTCATTTTAGTTTAGTACCAAGACAAATTAAATCATCAGATGAGAATGTTATGAAACTGTTTTGTCTAAATGACATTTATTTCTAAGGGTCAAATCTCTGCTTTCCTGTTTTCCAGACTCCCTACAACAAACAGAAACAGTATGTGAGCACAAAACAAACATTTGCCAGTCCTTTGCAGATTTATTATTTGGTCTTATATCCATCTCCTTCACACTAACATATCTTATATCTATAGATACTACTGCAACTTCCATGTTCAGGAGTTTCGCAAAAACAACGTGACTGATGTTGAATTTTTGCTTTATGTTGCCTTGACATCAAAGTATGAAAACGTCTCTTTTGCAATCCAGTCAACGAATCTATCAGTCAACCACATAGGTATGCTGCATTTGTAAACTACTGTATAAAGTGCTCTGCAAAAGTAAACATATGTCACCCTAATCCTTCAAGTTCATTTGTGTCACACCACAACAACAAAATGTAATGCATTTTATGTGACAGACTATTTCTGGCTTTATACAGAAAGCGCAGTTTAGGTCTCCTCTGAGCACCTTGTTCCAGACGTTTGCAGTCTACCCGACAAAGCTTGTGGCAAGGATATTGCTGTCATTTAACAGTGGCTTTGACTTGGAATGCTTCCATAAAAAGCAATATTTCTGAGGGGAAAAATGTTAAAAGAAAGACATAAATAACTGGAAACTATGTATCTGTTTCCTTCAAATTCAGAATTGTCCACTACTTTCTGTTGCTTCGTCTCATAAAATCCAAAATAAATGTGTATATATAGCATTCCAGGCTGTAATGTGACAAAATTTTAAATATTCAAATATTAAAGGTATGAGAGTGTGTAAACATACAGTATGCTGTCAACGTGCAGCATTATCCTTATCTTTCTTCTCTTTCAGAGCCAAAAAACTGTTTAGAAGAGGAAGTCTCATCAATTTATGGGCAATACATTTGGCCAGAAACATTTCCACAAGCCATCACAGAGATGCGATGCAGGAAACCAGACTCAAATAAAGCCTACAGACTTTGGTAAGACATAATCAGCAAGAAAAACTATTGTTTATTTGACTTCAATCAGTCTTTTGATGGAAAGGAATCATGCAATTTGTATGCTACATTATACAATACATTAATGACAAAACAGGAATTAGACAAACAGCTTTTTTAGGGTTTCAGTCAATTTTTTTTGATCTTGTACAAAAGCTGATCATATTTTGCATTTATGCCTCAAGTGAGCCACAGCAAAAACCAGAATGATCTGTTAAATAAAGAGGAGCATGATCCAAACTACGCTCAGAGCCATTACCCTGATAATGTAATACATCTCAGTCTCAACCGTCCTGAAGCCTGAACAGGAAATCGATTTAATGCACATGAATTATTACTTTAATGAAAGGCTTCTGTGTCATGCACTAGCAATATTACTGCGTAATAATCAGCTTTATGGTCTGTCAGTAAACATTGGGTTGGTGCCTGTTGAGTCAATAATCAGCACAGGACAGCTTTATTACTAATAATTCTTACTGTTTTATGAAACCCTCAATCAAAACTTGCAAAGATGCAGAAACACATTTTGTCTTCTTTTTTTTTTCAGTAAACTAGACATTGAAACTGACAGGACCAGCTGGGCTGATCCTAACATGACAAACTGCGACAGGCTTGTAACAATATCAGACATCAGCAACATTACCGTCACACCTGGTAAGAAAATCAATCACCCAAACTTTGATTTATTTCCATATTTACATAACATGGTAATAACGAATACAAATGCAAATGTTTTTTTAGGTAATGCAGCTGAGGTTGTGGACATAATTCAGGACCTTGTAGATGTTCAGCTCAGTAATAACTCCCAGCTGTCTTCCTCTGAGCTGGGATCGGTGGTGGAGAAGCTAGGGGAAGTGGTTGACGTCAGCGTCCTTGAGCCTGAAGTTGGCGGTGACATTGTCAACATCATGTCCAATATCCTGCTTTCTGAAACTGACGTCACACCAGTGGCTGACATGTAAGGAAAAAGTGAAAGGCTGACTGAATTCACACTGAATGTTGTATTTTACCTTTCACTGAATTGTTAATTTAGGCCTTTTTTTTTCTTTGGGAAAGTCTCCTTGATCTGACAGACCAGATCGGGAACAATATGGAATTTCAAGGGGAATCGGCAAATATCAAAGCTCCTGCAATTGCTTTTTCCATGATCAATGCCGACCCAGATAACTTCAGTGGTCTCACCTTTGGTGTGTCCCTGTCCTCTACAATGAACCCTGAGGTAAGGGGGTAGCATGGTGAATCTGTCTTGCATTTCGATGGTATACAGAGATATAGGATTGGGCAGCATTATGTTATAGGATGTTTTTTTAAAGGAAATTATCATCCCCAATTTATCTTTATAACATAATATACTTTATAACATAATAACAGCAGGATATACTTTATAACATAACAACCTTCCTTTATCTCTTGCTGCACTATGCAGACAGTCTGTCTACTCTGACGAAGATTAACCACTGCAAGCATTCAGCATGCAGTGGCTTAAACAGGAGGGAAGTTCAACCCCTTGGCTAATTAATGTATCTAATATTTATGTGACCATTTAAGTAATAATGTTCAAGTAAAAGATAATAACATCTGAATAGTTAGTAAAAACATTATTTATTTTACAATCAAGGTACGACAACCATATACAAGACAAGAAAGAGCAAACAAAGGGAAGCGTTGGGGTCTCCAAAGCTAAAACAACAAAGCAACCCTGTCTAAAAGTGAAGGACATCTGTATCTATACAAGAAAACAAAAGCTACAATGTCTGAGTTCCCTCTCTAACCACAAAACAGGAACAAAGGACACTTTACCAAAATGGAATAGAGCCCTATCAGCTTCCACTGAGAACCAATATATCCATACCCACCCCCCTCCTCAAATTTAGATGGACCTTAGAAACAGGTTTTCTATGATCTGGAAAAGTGAGAAAATGGACAGTATTACTGAAACTATTCCGATACATCTGTGTCTGGTAGGTTACCTTCAAACGTCCGACGTAAGAATGCTCTAGGAAAATAATCCATTGACAAAACTTTGCAGAAGCAAGGTGGATTTTATTTCAGACAGGCCTGTATAAAAAAAATACAGATCTGTGCACAGGTTTGGAGGAAGTATAAGCCAAATGTTAAAGAATCCCTGTTTATTTATAAACACAGTCTCTTTAGTAGACTTATAGTACCATATTTGGCATTCCCCGATGTGTGACTCTAACATTAGGCATAGTCTTACACTAGGCAGACACTTTCCATATTTGGCATCGTTTAGCCTGTGGCTTTTACTGTCTTTGACCACGTTCAGGTGTTTATCCATAACTTTTTTTAGTTACTCTTATCGTAAACTTTGGATTAGAAATACACTCCAAGCTCAACCTGAGGCGTCAAGATCTGATACTATCAGACGCTACAAAGCATTGTTGTTTTTTTTTACTTTAAAGAGATGCCCTGAAAAGAAACAGATCCCTTTTATTACCAAAAAAACTGTCTGCTTGCATAGCTTTATAATTAGAGAGCCAATGTTAATAAGCTGGTACATTATGGCATCCTGAAGTAAGGCCAGTCAAAAGCTGCTACCAGGATAAATTGTTAATTTACCAAGAAGAAAACAAGAAAATCTGAACTGAAATGGTTTTAAATGTCTGTCTTACTTTTCTTTCCCAGATCTTTGTTAACCAAAGCTTTGTCAGCCAACCACATGCAGAGGCAAACGCAACTATTTCTTTGCCCTCTGAGCTCACCAACTTTTTTCCACCTGGAGTAAGAAACACAACACGAGTACAGTTTCAATTTTATGGAACACCTGACCTTTTTCAGGTACTTTGTAACCTATTATGCTTCTCTGATTACCATACATACATATGTACATACAATTTCCTTTTTAAAAATAGACATTTCACATTTAATTGAAATTAAAAGACAGAAAGCCGTAAATAGAATCGCCCCATTCGTGTCACATGTCCAGATTTACTGAAAGCACATCAAAGTTTTCCAGGGGCATTAAGAATTTTATAGACATTTAGCATGTTTTGTAGGGCTTTTATGTGTTTAACTGCTTTTTTGTCTAAGTGCATTGGCTTTCTGAGGTTGCTGGGCAACACTTTCTGCTTTACAGACAAGAGATGTAAAACACAAAAAAACAAGAGATGTGTTTTTTGCTATCTTTGGAAAGAGAATTTGTTTTTGTCTTTATTCCAGTTTTTAGCGTATATGCTAGCCAAACAGGCCTGAGAGTAGATTCAGAATGGGCATATTATGAATGGATTTCAAAACCATTATGGAAGAAACAAATAAGAAATTAGATATAAATTAAGTGTACAATGATTTAAGGAAAGTGATTATTAAATAAATATATTACTATAGTAAAGATAGCTAGTATAGATTAAAAAAAAGTCTGATCTTTGTGAAGGATATTGTCTTCTACTTGCTTTATGAACCAGTATTGTGTTGTTACTAACAGGACCCCTACCTAACCAATGAAACAGAGCGCAACTGGACACTAAACTCCCATGTAGTATCTGCCAGTGTTAATAGGAGCCAAGTCATCAATCTGAAGGAACGAGTGGTGGTCACCTTCACACATCTAACACCCACAAACGTATAAACATTACTTTTTAGTTTTTTTTGTCATCTATAGCAAAGCTTTTCGCCCGTGTTTGCTCTGATATTGTCCTACGTTTTCCTGCTTTTATAGCCAGAGAACAAGGTGCGGTGTATGTTCTGGGATTTCCAGAAGTACGGTGAGTTGGTCTTTGCTTATTATCTCCTGTGTGTACAGTTGGATTTACTGTAGCTGAGCCTCAGAGGTTATTACATGTAGGAGGCTGAGTTGATAAGAAGGTTTAATAAGAGGATGTCTGTGTCTGTTTTTGTTGGCTTGTGCGTGTATTTCCAGGCGACCTTGGTGGTTGGAACAGCAACGGCTGTGAAACCCAGAATATTTCTTCTCATCAGACCAGCTGTCTTTGTGATCACCTCACACATTTTGCTGTCCTGCTGGTGAGTGTTTGCCCAGCGTCTTATAAATAAACCCAGGAAACAGCCCTCTGCACCCTATTCGAACAATAACAACAGAGGATACTAATGCTATTCACAATGAACAAGCTTATTTTATTTGACGATAAAGAGCACACCTGGGCATCTCACCTCTCCTTGCTGTGGTCTATGCAGGTGAAATCTGATATTTACATGCACTATGACATTTTTCCAAAAAATAAAACATTTAAAAGCATAGATAACTATTACTTTAGTCAGTGTTTGAAAACCGAGATCATGATCTAATGGTTTTGTATGTTTTTTGATTTATATTACTTAAATATTGCTAAATCTCAGGTGATAGATTAAAGGGCAACACATAAATTAATTCCAGTTCATTAACACAGCGGCAGTTCACAACGCGTCATCTCAAGACACTTTCCAAAGTCCGTTTAATCTAATAACTCATGATCGGTTGACAGATTAGTTAGAAAATATTCCATCTAAGGAAACTCAGCAGATTGCATTGAATCACTTTTCCTGCATGAGTATGTAGCAACCGTGGACAATTGCATGGATTATGTTCTTGGCCTTTGCAGCAATCCCTCATACTGAGCATGCATGTGGTGACAGTGGAGAGAAAAAACTTCCCTTTAACAGGAATAATCCTCCAATAGAACCAGGCACAGTGTGAACAGCCACCTGTCTGGCCATTATCTTGTTCCCCATTAGAGCCAGTCACTCTGCTCACCTGTGTAATTAGCGCTACCTGCCACTGTCAGCCCAGCCATTACCAATTGTCAAGTCCTCTGTCTTCATCCATGCAGCTAATGCTCAGGTCTCGTCATTGCAGCGTTCCTGATTCCTGTTTTCCCTGGCTCTCTCTGTAATCTGGATTCACCTGTATGTGTTATCATTAAAACTGAAAATGGTGAATGAAATCAAACCTTTGCCCTGTTTTTATGTTTCAGGATGTAACCAGATCCCAACTCAGTGAAACTGATATGGTGGTTCTCACAGTGATCTCATACATCGGTTGTGGTGTCTCCTCCATCTTTTTAGGAATAACTTTACTCACCTACCTTATTTTTGAGTAAGTGTAAATGTCAACACAAAATCTTGTGATATAAAACCTTTTTGTTTTCACATATCTTCTTTTAAGTACCACATAGTGTAATGTTTTCATGCAAAAATGACTTTTAAATATGATTCCTCGTTTTTGCAGAAGAAGCATTAGGAGAAAATTAAAGTTTTTCTAAATAAAGCCAGCCGTTAATCTAAGTAAATTGATATAGTGTGTGGGGGGAGGGGATCTTTGGAAAGTAAAACATAGTTGTTTTTTTTTAAAAATAATCAGTGGTCCGATTCTAGACACCCCTCTGTGGGAAATTTGTTCGAGCACCTTTTTGCCTAAAGAATAACATTTCGTCTTGTTCTTTGACATTTCACAAGCTTCAGGCATAAAGAGAGAGGGATTTTTGCGTCTCTCTTCCTTATATAATCATCATACATTACCCAGAGTCCTGGGCCCTCTATTTGGCTTTCTTCTCTCTGGCTCACATCCCATCTTTTCTATATTTTCTATATTTAGGCCCCGATTAGCATGTTGGTAGCGTCTAATAGTTGTTATGGAGTAATGATTAAAAAATTATGCTACTATTTGCTATAGATTTGGTCATGTTTACTTCCTTAGAATCCTGTTCACTGTGCATGATGGCCAGATAAACATGTGTACTCTGTCATGATCCCCAAGTCTTTGATTAATTTGATTAATTTTAGGTTCCTGTGGATCCTGCAGTGCTGTTTATGTTTATGACTGACAAATACCTTTTGGTATTTGTCAGTCTATATGTACCTTAGGAATCCAAAATGGGAGATGGGAATGGGTTAAGCCAGAATAAAAAGCATACTGGTTATTAGTCAGAGAAATCGGGATACCAAAATAAAAGCAAAAAATCCCCAAAAGTTTAGGATTACAATATGGCAGCGGCCAGGAAAGCTGTTGTTTTGTTCATAGTACTGCATAGAAACATCCTTTAAAGCTGCACTTTTTACATGCAAACTCCACTTTCAATTTGTGCGGTTCAGAGTTGCAGCCTCTACGTGTAACATGGATTTTAGACACACTATTACAACTGTGTCTTGTAAAATAAACGTATTTTCATCATATCTTACTGTTGTTGATGCGAGGGGCTGTCATATTGGAGCCGGTGAACCGCCCCTAAAAAATTTCTCCGACTTTCCGAGGGGAAAGTCCGACCATTACAGCTAATTTTTTCGATCAGATAGCAACAATAGATTCAGTTCCTTCCTTCTTAGTCCTGTCATTAGTTTTCTGCTCATCATGGTTTGAGTAATTTATTCTTGTTTCTGTAAGATCCTTATTTTCCTGCCTGCCTTTAGTTTAGCTAGTGAGTTTATTTTGTGGTTTCTGTATTTATTGCTAGGCTCTGTTTTCCTCCAGTCCTTGCCATCTCATTGCTCTCCCTCTCCTTCAGCTCAGTTACTGTTACCTTTGTCACCTGGGCTGATAACTCTCTTTCTGTCTTCGCCCCTGTTGAATCTGCCTGCTCACGCTCACTCTTTGTCAGTTCCTCTGTTATGCCACCCCCTGTTCTGGTCCGCTCCTTGCTCATTCCTGGTTCTTGTCTTCGCCTTGCCTTGTTTGAAGTTTGCTATTTTGTTGTTTATTAAATCATCATTCACTTTACTATGTGGCTCCCAGGCTCTGATCTGCTTCAAACTCACCAAACATGACGTTCTCGTCCAGCCAGGAGGCGAGCGGCTAAAAGAAACGATTTCTCTCTCACATCCTGTTTATTCCCCCCTGCAAATAGAAAGTAATGGATTAATTAGAAGTCCTCAGACGCTCATCAATTTACTGCAGTATAAATAATACTCTTCAGTTAAATTTTTGTTAATAATGTTGTTATTTATGATTAGGTTAAAAATTTCTTAACATGATTCCGTCCCCCTCTGACTTATAGCTGAAATTAAACGTCAGGTTTTTAAAAAAATCTTTCAGCTTCAAATTTTATTGCTACAAAAAAAAAAAAAACTTTTAAAAAGGTTTTACAGGGGCCAACAAATTTTTCCACACCTGTAATTTGAATTTTATGGACTTAAGTCTTAATTTTCTACATAATCCACACTGTTAATGTTCTCTTCGGCAGGAAGCTGCGTCAGGACTATCCATCTAAGATACTCATCAACCTGTCCGCTGCACTGCTGGGTTTGAGCCTCCTCTTTCTCGTCGACACTTGGCTGTCATCCTTCTCCAACTACGGCCTGTGCATCACCACCGCTGCTTTCCTCCACTATTTCCTCTTGGCCTCCTGCACCTGGATGGGTCTGGAAGCCGTTCACATGTACTTCGCACTGGTGAAGGTTTTCAACACCTACGTGCCCTCCTATTTACTGAAGTTCTGCGCTGTCGGATGGGGTAAGAAAGAACTTCATATAAACTTTGAATCACAATTAGCACTGTAGAATTTGTTGCACACACTGGTCACTCAGTTATTGTATAGTTTCTTTCAGTTTTCCAACAAATAGGCTTGGATTGCTGGCAGGATTTGATTGGGTTTAGGCTGATAGTTAGCGACATGTCAGTTGAATTTCTTAAAGTACAAAAAAACAATGCTTTAGGACTAAAACGCTGAAAAATAACATTTTCATGGCATGATATGGATAGCTACTTGGTGTTCAAATCCAGTATGGATGCTGCACACATAAAACTCCCTAAACATAAGACATCTGTTTGCATGACTTTGCTATTATAGCTTCACAGCAAAAAAAAAAAAAAAAAAACGAAGAAAAAAAAGAGAGCGAGTAGCATAAATTGAATCTTTCTGTCATCCACAGGTATTCCTTTGCTGATAGTCAGCCTGGTGCTCGCCATAGATAAAGACGCCTATGGAAGCGCTGTACCTGAACTAGCGGGAGTGGCGCTTCAATCCACTAAAGAGTTGTAAGTAAAGCAGCAACGGCCTAACCCAAACATCGTTACGTTTCCTTCTACATTAAGAGAAACGTCTGAACAAACCCTGCTTTCTCCGTCTCCACCCCCTCAGCTGCTGGCTGCAGAATAAACATTTCTACTATGTCACGGTGGTGGCGTTTGTGCTCCTCGTCTTCTTGGGCAACATGACCGTGTTCGTCGTGGTTCTGGTCCAGATCAAACGAATGAGAGCCAACAAGCCGTTGGCCAACAGCCGCAGCGCCATGCAGGACTTCAGAGCAGTCGTTGGCCTCACTGTCCTGTTGGGCCTGACGTGGTCAATGGGCTTCTTTTCATTCGGGCCAGGACGAGTTGTCATGATGTACTTGTTTGCAATCTGCAATTCCTTCCAAGGTAAATAAATATAAGTGTGTCTGATTTCACTGCATGCAGCTATCTTAGCACCTAATACATCACAGACTTGTTATCAGTGTATCAACCCCCCCAGATCACTCAGGTCGTTTGGCTCCAGCCTACTCTGCATACCTAGAACCAGAACCAAACACGGAGAAGCAGCATTTAGTTCCTATGCTCCACTTATCTGGAATGAATTTCAGAAAACTGTAAAAGTGCAGAAAGCCTGAGTTCCTTTAAATCAAGATTAAAAACACATTTGTTTAGGATTGCCTTCAACTGTTCTAGTTCAACTGTTTTACTGCAACATCATTAGTTCAACTTTGTAGTCCTGTTTTTAATATTTGCTTTTTATTCCTATTTTCCCATGTTTTATTTTGTTTCTACATTTTATTCCAGCTTACTTTTGTTCTGTTTTATTTTCCTATATTTTAATCATGTAAAGCACTTTGCGTTACCTTTGTACTGAAATGTGCAATACAAATAAATTTGCCTTGCCTTGCTTTATCTGTTTTTCTTCTTTCTTTCTTTTTTTTTTTTTTTTTTTTTAACGGTATTCATAATGATAAGGGATTGTTTTTCTTTTCTTCCAGGGTTTTTTATTTTTCTGTTCCACTGTTTGATGAAGGAAAATGTGAGAAAGCAGTGGAGAGCCTATTTGTGCTGTGGACGTTTCAGGGTCAATGAAAACTCAGGTATTTTTGTTTCCACTTCATGGCCACAGCAATAATATGTTGTTCAACGTGAATAATCATTCTCTTTTGTTTCTGCGTTCAGACTGGAGCCGCTCTGTAACAGCGGATCGGCGTAAGAAAGAAGGCAACCTCGTCAACTCCGACTCGCTTCCTTCTGACAACACCTCCTCCATCAAGTCTCTGACTCCAAACCACAATCCCCGGCACATTCACACAGCTAGGTGGCAGGAGTGAGTCTCTGAACGAGCAAAGACAAGAATCATCAATTCAGTCTGTGATGAGCAGGGAGAGATCACAAAAAGCACATTTCTAGGGTGATACTCAGGTTTTTTTTTTATTAACTTTTTCACCTTAAAGTATTGTCATATACGGGAAGTAAACACTCAAATCAACTGCAGGGTCAGTTCAAAGGAACTGAAAATCCTTCACATCTGGTGGAGAATACTAATTGTCAAATTGTCTTAAAGCTACGGTGCACTTTCAAGGATTTCAGCGGTTTTCACCAAACCAAGACGAATATTTACATATTGTTACATATGTCAACTTTGCTATCTATTTCACAAAAACTGCTGATCATGTTTGGTTTTTACCTCTTTATGTTTCCTCTACAGACAAGTATCTGGTTTTAATTTGAATTAAAAACATGTTTATTGATTTGACTGTCTTTACTGAGAACTAATAAGCTAATCAGAATCAGTCTGACTTTTTTTATCTGTATTTACATATTATTTTTTTGATGGTGAGACAAATTGTGACAATTTAAATACATACCATAAATTAATTGAAACAGCATAATTTTTTTACAAGATACATTGTGTAATTTATTAATGGAATAAAAAAGTTTTTATGCTCATCTTTTGTTTCACTTGAACTCCTTTTTTAAACAATTAAACAAAGTTACGACAGAACTATGAAATACTAATATTGACCAAGAATTTAATTATTTTAAATATCCTTTTGAAAAAAATAACATAGTGGATATTTTGGGCAGATATATTTTATTTTATTATTCAGATTTTGATGTTTGAAATTAAATTGTATTTTTGTACAATTTGAAGAATAACAAATACAATTTAATTTAGTATACAATACAAAATTAAGGTGCCTCTTAATAAAATCACATACATCTAACTGCACCTAAGTCCGGTGCCTAATTAAGTAAAAATGGAGTATGTAGACTAAATCGTTGACCAAAAGTTTCCTGGTTTTTGTAGGATTTATTCTATCTTGTTCCTGTGACAGACTGGTGCTACACAAATACACCTACTGTATTTACACCAGCATAACGATCCTCAACATACTCCTAGAATGTCCTAGTCAAAGTCCAGGCCGAAGACCAGCTGAGAATCTGTGTCATGAATATTGATGTTTAGAGACTCTCCCAAACCCATTTGCCTGAGCTTGAGGCAGGTGGTTTGACTAACATTTCACTAAGGGAGCCTATATAAGATGTATTGCAAAGATTTTGGTTTCTAAAAATTCCCTGTCCTTTTCCTTCCACTTTAAAATTGTGCTTTTGTCTTGGTTTACCCCCACCACACAAATCCATGAGAGTTTGTGGTTGTGACAAGACACAAATGTGAAACAGTTCAAGGGTTGTGACTTCTGTTGCAAGGTGAAGTGTTCAGCCCAGCTCGGGGGGGTGAGAATAGAACCGCTAGTCAACCCCAGTCCGTTTGATGCTCGCTGGCCCTTGAAAGAAAGAGACACAATTTGTATCTTTAGTAACTGTTAAAGCAATATCTGTGAAGCTGGTGTCCTACTTGAGTTCAAATCTAAGCAGAGCTGCTGTTAAACTGCGTAAAGCAGGAATGTTTTGATTGAGTTGCGGTTCAGGCTCCTGAGGAACCGGCTGGATAACATTCTGATCATAGCTGTCACCCTCCCCAGCTAAATCATCCAGTAACTTTGCAAGCTCTGTGGGTAAAATGTTCTCCTTGTAGAGCTGACGGCGAAAGCGATAGCAGCTACTGCGATCTCTGCGCTCTCTTTTTAGCGATCTCCTTGTGGGTTCTGCGGTCCTTTTTTTCCTTGATCGAGTAGTCAATGCAAGCTTGTGCTCCCTTTTCAACGTCGGTCAGTCGTCGGGACGGGTAAGACAAGTACGTTTGTTAAAACTAACACATGATTGGTTGGCTTTAGTGTACTCAAAGTAGGCAAGAGTTCAGTTCATTTGAACTTAGCAGCATGTTGGGAGGTATTTAAGTAGGAAAAGGAACAGACGAGAACGGTTGGGTTTATCCGAAACAAAACGAGAAGTGCTTCAACCACTTGATTTCATCCATGGTGACTTTGGATTTTGTTTGAAAAGCTTCCTAAAATGTCCACCTTTAAAACAAACTAACTAACTTCACTAAAACCTTCTAATTCGAGGAAATACAAGAAATTAACAATATGAACGACATCCCTGTTTTAGAAAGTCAACCTACTTCTTCAGTCAGCTACGTAAATGCCCAGATGTACATCAGAGTTCAGTTAAACTTAAAATGATGCATGCCTTTTGGGAGATTTACATTTAAAGTCATATTTACCGACTGACTGGCAGTAATATTATTGTGGCTCAGCCAAAGTCCAGAACTGAATATGATGAGAGAATCTGTGGAGGGAGCTAAAGACTAGGGTGACGGCAAGGAGGACCGCAAAGGGCTCATCGCCAATTGTGAGAGGAGTTTGGTCGCTTTAACGCAGGTAACTTCTGACATTCGGTTGTTTTTTTAATCATATTTAGATAAAATTAAGACTTTTATTTATTTTTGTGAATGATACCCCTTGTATATTGTCTTATCTTTAGATAGAGGCTTGTGTAATTTTCAGACAGAAACTAATTTCATGGTCAAATTAAAAATCTAACATCTACATAATTTTAAGCCTACCTGTGTCTTAAAATGACACTTTGATTTATATCACACAAACTAGATTATGAGCTTCTTCTGTAGGGTTAAATATAACCCATAAAAGCACAGGATTTCAAAATGGGACCCGTGTTTCAGGACAAAAAACACACAGTAAGTTGCTCAGGTTCCCTTCCAGAGAAGTAGGTTTCAGGCAGACCTGAAATAAACTCGTTTTCTTTAATGATGCAAAGAACGAAAGCAAAACATATTACTGTTTTACTTTTATGTTAACCTTTACCCGTTTATGGGCCTAGATTTCGACTGTTTGAAAATAAATAAATAACGGGGTCTTTTTGCCATTTGAGCACTGCTGTAGAAATTGTAATCGACAATTGAGAAAAATAAATGTGTAAAGCTCTTTCTGATGCTCTGCTTCCGAACTTTGTTTTCAGTTGCAGGTGACCCATGGAGGAACAGGCAGACAGTCCGATAGCAGTGAAAGTGGAGGGAACCCCCCATAGGGTCATCCTGACGTACTTCCAGGGGGACATTAACAGCATGGTGGACGAGCACTTCTCTCGAGCTCTCAGCAAAATCAGCAAGTCCAACGACCCAGCCGCAAGGTCAAAGAAAATCCGCAAAACTGTGAAAATTGGTAGGCCTGATAAATATTTACCCTGCTTCACTAAAAGTCAAACATGACTGCGCTGTATTTGAATTCTCGGTGCATTATTTCTCTCTCTCTGCCCCACAGAAAGCCCAGACAACTGTCAGGGGAGCATCTCCGTCCCTTACTCTGACTCGCAGGTCCCCCCTGTAACAGGACACATCCTGGCCCTCAGCTCCGCAGAGGAGACCCCAGGCTCCTGGAACACATTCAGGTCAAGAGAAGGTCCGGCCCTGTCGACCATCATGTGCTCCCTGTCCTCCGACGGGCTGAGCCTCACTGGACAGCAGTACTCCACATCCCTGCTCAACCTGCTGCACGGTGAACGGGGAGAGATGGGACCCAGCATTGCCTCTACCTCCAAGCCGGAGCCACTTCCAAGCTGGGTGGTAACCCCAGGATTCAGGGAGTCTGTAGACCCTCCAATAGGCTTTGAACCTGGTAATTATGAATTTAATTTAGAGGAGACTGATTTCTATTTAAAAAAAAAAAAAAACGTCAAGGTGGAACAAGTTTGGTTGTGCTTGTTGCACTGCACCTTTAAGGGCTGTTCAACTCTGCTTGACGATTGTTTCCTCTGCTTTTAGGGCGACATGGCGATAAGAAGGACTTGTACTGGTACTGAAGTAAACGATTTCTGTTGGTACCAGCAGCGTTTTGATTTCCTGATGAGTTCTCTCTCCATTCTTCACTGAGATGACCTCAACACCGGAGCTCGTACTGGGACAGCCTCTCCTGAAGAGAACACTTGCTGACAAACCAGTTCCTCAACTCTTGTCATTCCTCTTTTAAGTCTCCGAGCTGTGTGTCTGTTTTCACACGTTTCGAAGTGAAGTTGGGCGACGTGCACTTTCCTTATGGGTTTTACTTCAGTCAACAGACCAGTGTTGAGTCTGAAATTTATGAGCCTCTTTTATGTGTAAAAAAAATTATGTAGATTAAAAAAACCTGAACTACCCAAGATCACCTGGTTGGTTTAGGTTTCTTGAAGATACACAAACAGGGAGGTAAGGTTGTGTTTGGTTGATAAAGAGCTGGTGAAAATACTAACTTGTTTTAGGTACTGTAAACTTTTTAATAAAGGATGATTAAAGGAATCAGCCAATATTCAACACTGCTCGCAATTAAGTTATACAAGCTCAATGTCAGTCAAACAGTGTGTTTCTGACCCCTGTTGGTGGGTGTGAAACCACAGTCTTTATGAAGAATTGTACATTATATGTGAAGAAATGGGAGTTTTATCCCATTCTCCTGGCGTTTAGAAAAATTTTAGTAGTCTAGGTAATACTAGCTGACCTTAAACAGTTCAAGTTTAGACTGGCTTAGTGTCAGACAGTGAGAAAAAACTATGTGTCTGGTTATATCTATATTAAATAAGCTAAAACTTGAAATAAGCAAACTTGCTTATTGCTATTTATGTTCCATTTTGCCCCTACAGTGATGATCAGTTTATGGTAATTAGGCATTCTGTGGTGTAGTAGTTGAAGTCTTTCTCTTTACTTTGAAGGGGACCTGCATTCAAACCCGAGTTACATCAGGAAGGACATCCAGCACAAAAGAACTCCTGAATAAGGGAGCAGCTAGTAATACTTAGTGATGATCAGCTATAATTAGTAAGATAAGTTAACATACTAAAGCACAAACTTTTATATTTAACACTTAAAATATATTATTGGTAAATCTTGTATTCTTCCATTTAAGTATTTAAAATGTCTGAACATGGTACATGTGCTATCTCTATGTACAGATTATCTTAGAGTCTGCATGGTTGAGCTCTGTCGACTTTCTAAATACTGAAAAAAAAAAAGATTTTTGGGCATTAAATTTACTGCTTTTTTGAACAAACAGTTTAAAAAAGAGAGTTGGAAAATGTATCCGGTCTGAAAGGACCTCTCAGTTGGGGATGTTATGAGTTTTGGGTGTTTTTGTTGTTTTTTGTATTTTGATCACTTCTGAGCATAGAGTTAGAATCTCTAGTTCTATGCTTCTGAGTTCTTTATCATTGTATAATAAGTATTGCCCTGTTCATTTTATTTCTCTGTGTACATTATTGCTAGGAAGATGTTGCCATACTAATTAATTCATTTGTGTTTGGTTTATTATTGTGTTCCACTCTGTGCATTTGGATTAAATTTTCCCAGATCATTGTTTGTCTTTTCCCCTTTGGTTTGCGGTTTATTTTGTCTGGAACAGCTTTCTATGTGTAAATTGTTTACTTTCCCTCAGTCTGCCTGTTTGTTCTCTTCCTCAGCTATTGTTAATCCCCCCCAATTAATTACCCTGAATTCAATGTAATTCTCCCCTCTTCCCCCAGTATATAAGCTCACTGGTTTCCCTTTTTATTGCCTGGTTCATCTGCTAGTCTGTCTTGTGTAATTCTGACCTCCATGTTCCTGGTTTGTTTTTGGATTTATTTAGTTTCATTATCACCTGTTCATGTTTTTTTTGGATTTTTGGAGCTTGAACTGTTTTTGTAAATTTATTTTTGTATTATTAAACATTATTCTTGCTCCACCTCTGCCTTCCTTTTGCCTGCATTTGGGTCATCCACAATGATCACCTTCTTTTCTGACTGGGTATTTTACATGTAAGTACCTTATTTGAGACTTGGACGATAACTAATTAAAAATGCATGGAAAAAAATGGTGCAATATCATTGCTTAAGATGTATTTTATGTTTAGGCAGCTTTTATTTTAATGAGATCCCTCTCAATAATTATGGTTTTCCCCCACATTTTTTATATTTTATGATTGGACTTTCTTCATTATGAAGGGATACGTTTAGGTTTAGCAGCACATCAGGACCTGATCTGCAAGTATTGAATAGATTAGAATCCCTTCCTCATGTCCAATTTACTTGTGGTGCCTTGCATAATAATTTATATTCCTTGAACTTTCTCATATTTTGTCATGTTAAAAGCACAAGCTTCAGTGTATTTTATAAGGATTTTGCTTGAAAGACCAACACAAAGTAGCACAGAACAGTGACTTGGACGGAAAACAATACATGTTTTTTTTAAAGATAGACGTCTGACAAGTGCAGCATGTATTTGGAGTCAGCCCACATAAGTGTACACTTTGTAAAACCTTTTACTACAATTACAGCTACAAGTTTTTTGGGAGGAGTCGTTTGGATAACTACATTTTCACCCATTCTTTTGTGCAGACTTGGCGTGAATGGAAATTGCTGTAATCAACTATTTATTTTAACTCCTCGACATATTCTTAATAAGAGTTACATCTGTATTTTGACCGGTCTGTCGTAATCCTTGAATATAGTTTGATTCAATTCAATGAAATTTTATTTATAGTGCCAATTCATGAAACGTGTCATCTCAAGGCATTTACAAAGTCAAATTCAATCATATTATACAGATTGGCTCAGATTATACAGATTGGTCAAAGATTTCCTATATAAGGGAACCCAGTTGATTTCATCAAAGTCCCGACAAGCAGCCTTCACTCCTTTGATCTAACCTTGCATTGAAGCGCTGACTGTGTTTAGATCCACTGTCCTGCTGTGAGTTGAACCTCCTTCTCTGTCTAAAATCTATTGCAGCCTCTGCAATAGATTTTATGCATTGCTCCATATTTGAAAGGCACGCTACTGCAGTCGTAGGGGGCTGCCATTTTCACAATCAATGCTAAAAGTTCCCACTGGAAGGTTTGGACATTTCTTTTTCTTGGAATAGTATGCGGAGACCGAGAGAAAGGGATGAAAACTAAACCTAAAGTCAGTGTATTTATTTACTAAACCTAATTTAATACCTGCGGTTCATTCCCCTCTCCTGAGGGCTAACCCTAATTTAGGTGGATGAAAAAACCCAAATCTAAGGTCAGTGACTTTAATACGACTTCATTAACTTCCTATTAGGACTGACTTCCAATTGGGACTGACTTCCGGCGCTTTTGTTAGAGTTCTGGTGTGTACTTCTGGCATTCATTGTAAAATTTGTGCCACCGAGCCACTACAGTATTCGTGGACAGGCACTCTTACCTTATCCACCCATCTTTCCATCAACTCTGACCAGTTTCTGTTTCCCTGCAAAAAAGATTATCCCCACAGCATAATGCTGCCACGACCATATTTTATTATGATTTTGTGTTCAGGTGATGTGCAGTGTTAATTTTTCGGCACAAAGAGCATTTTGCACATAGATAATATAAACCTGGCAGCCCGCTGTTGGCTGTTTTAGAATTACAGCCAACAGCGACACCGTGTGGCACTGTCTAAATTTACACAAGTCAGACTCAATACAATGAAAAAATAACTCCGATAACTCTGTAGGTTCCAGTCACTGAGCTATATTATACACTGGAGTGCTAATCACCGTCTGTTTGAACGAGTTGCTTTGAAGCCACCAGCCCCCATATTGGTACTCCCTATTTCCCCCAGTAACTAGGGAATATGTGCGCTACAGCATCGAATAACGAGGATTTTCTCATGTTCAGGGGGGGCTTAAGACTATTAAAATGTCAAATGCCATATACTTTTATGTTATGTTCTAAAAATATCAAGTACTGAGAAAGTCATGTGCTTAAATATTTTGCATTTTATTCATTTAAATATATATGTTTAACATTTATAAATATATAAATAACAATATACAAAAACATCTATTTATATATGTGTATACATATATACATATATATATATATATATACACACATACTTATATATACATATATATATATATTTAATATGAATAACATGTAAAATATTTCAGCACCTAATTTCCCAGTAGTTGATACTGTTAGTACATCCACTGACTGTAGAATTACCTGTGAAACGTTTTCACACAGCCAGAAAACTGCTTGTTGTTGCAAGCAAATCCTGTGGGATTCTGTGAGAGTAGGGAGTAGCAAGATGGCGGCCAGTGACTTCAGTTTTTCGGCAAAATCCGCACTCCAGTGTATAGACCCCTTGCAACCACGTGACTCCGTTACCCAGAACCCCTTGCGTGGCGGCCATATTGGTTGGCACGCCATTTGACGAAATGACGAGTTCTCCAGGTATTTTTCTTCTTTAGATAACGTATCACAAGATCGTTTTACGAGTAAGTTGATGGTTGATGGTATCAGATTGCCAGATCCACACAGCAAAAGCCTGAAGGGACGGAGCGAGTCTGTGAAATGCTGGCCAATGGTTTCCTACCGCGACACAGCTGCTTTATAAACACGCAGGCCAGTACGGACGAGAGAGCATGAAAGCCATGAAACCACTGGACGGCTGCAATTATTTTATATCAGGAAAAAGGCTCCAGCAACGCCCGCGACGCCATGAGGAATTAAGCGGGTCAGAAAATGGATGGATGTTCAGACATGTTTGTGTAACAGCAGAAAGCAGAGAGGAAGACCCGCCCGGTAGGTTAAAAAAAATATCACTCACTACGGATTATTTAGGTGTTTTTGTCTTGTTAAAATGGGTGGGGGTGTCGGCGACATTGCAGCGTAAACACAGACGTACTAGCGCCCGTGAACGGGCGAAGGGGAGGTGGCGATCGTTACACTGGCCGGAGAGCCACCGCTGTCTGAAGCAACAGGAAGCGGGTGCTGCTCCAGACAGCGGCGGAGGCGGCTCTCTGCTACACTGGCCGGAGAGCCGCCGCTGCCTCCGCCGCCGGAGAGCCGCCGCTGCCTCCGCCGCCGGAGAGCCGCCGCTGCCTCCGCCGCCGGAGAGCCGCCGCCGGAGAGCCGCCGCTGTCTCCGCCGCCGGAGAGCCGCCGCTGTCTCCGCCGCCGGAGAGCCGCCGCTGTCTCCGCCGCCGGAGAGCCGCCGGAGAGCCGCCGCTGTCTCCGCCGCCGGAGAGCCGCCGCTGTCTGCTGCTTCAGACAGCGGCGGCTGTCTGAAGCTACATGGGCGGCTTCTCGATCGCTACACGGGCCGGAGAAGCCGCTGTTGCTGCTTCAGACAGCGGCGGAGGGGAGGTAGCTATCGCTACACGGGCCGCTTCTCCGGCCCGTGTAGCGATAGCTACCTCCCCCCCGCCGCTATTTAAGTAGAACAATGACTAGAGCAGAATTAAGTTGTAATTTACCGGAGATGAAGTGTAGACTGCAAATTCTCTCGTAGAATGTTGGCTCCCCCAGTCCATTGGGAGGGTCTGCCTGCGCTCTTTTCATTGAAAATATCCAATTCTTTCTTCTTTCCTCATCCTTCGGTAAACCACAAAAACGTACATCCAACGATTTGGAATGCCTCTCTGTGCAACCGGGAGCACAACAAGTAGTAGGCATTGTTTAGATTCCAAAAATAAACTAACTAAAAGCACGCTCTAAATCACCCGTTTTGTCATGTAGTAGACGGGCTGTCAGGCTAGCCTGCCCACCAACATGGAGGCGCGCACCCCCGCTCACGTGACTGTGACGTCAGATGCAAGGGGTCTATTATATAGCTCAGTGCATAGACATAATATAAGAGTAGACGCGTCATTGGGCGGGTTCTGCCTATGCTGCGATGCGTCAGAGCGTCCGCCATCTTAAATGTGGCAAATCGGCAGTTACTCAGTCACTTAAACAGCATCAGAGGGACTTTAATCTCTGAATATACTTTGTATTCGTAGTATTTCTTTTTTGTAATATTACAAGTTTATTTTCGTATCCCTTTAGCTTCATTCTCCTGAATTTATTCTCCTAAAAAATAAAAATAATTAAAATAATCTAACCTGGCCCTATTACTCCAGGAGTGAAATAATTCTGCAAACTGTGATTATTCTGGAAATGTTCCCCCTTAATTCTCATAATATGATGTTTTTATCATAACATTATCACTTTTGTGTTTGTTAGTTTATTTTTACTTTAGGACTTTTTTTTCCTCATATTATTAATTTTACCTCTTTAATACTCACCCAAAAAGTTTGTTCCTAAAGGTTCACATGTGACACGGGTTTATGAAATAATGAAGACCACAATGTTTAGATTTAACAAATTTATCCTTATATTCATAACACATAAACACACACACATATATATATATATATATATATATATATATATATATATATATATATATATATATATTGCAGCACAGGAGTGAGGCATCTTTTCTGATTCACGTTCACAATAACAGAACTCGACTTTTTTCTGCCACATACAATATGGCGGTGACGTTGACGTGCGAACCTGCGCCCTATGACGCGTCTACGTATATATGATGTCTATGGCTCAGTGGTTCCAGTCAAGTAGGACCTAACCGCGTCATTAACCCAGCATGCATTGCGCATGTGAAAAAAATGGTGACCTCTATGGGTGGAAAAATGTAACAAAGGATATGCAATTTCTTAAGTAAATATGGGTTTTTATCGTATTGCAAACAGCAGTTTTTAAGTTAATAGGAAAATTTAAACATATTTAGGCACACTTGTTCAACTAATCGTGGATTCCTTTAATATGACACTATGTCACTAGTAAGTAAAATGTAATTGAAACTACAAATTTTCCATGCATCTAAACTGTTAAGTCTAGTTGAAAATTAAAATGTAGACCAAGGCACCTTTTGATGCCTAAAATGTTAAATAGCTGTGAAATTTCAATCATCCTCAACTTTTAACATCTCTGTTTAAGCTTAATTTATACCAGACAGACAAATATGATCTTTTGTTCAACAGAAGGACAACGGTTGTCAAATCTAAAATAGCTGCAGAGAAGCTAGTTTGTCCAGTATTTTAAAAGGCTATTGTTGATATTCAACATATGACATCAGCTAGTGTTAAAGTCTTAGTCTCAGCTCACCAGCTGTTTTTTCCCCACACGCTTAGAGATGTCATCCACATTTCACCGCCGTAGCGCTAATAATAGTCACAGATGGAGGACTAGCTGTCCCCACAAGATGTGGACGGATTAATGAGGGTGATGTGTTATTATTAGCTTCCTTCCATCTGGTACTGTCTTACCCACAGATGGGTTGCAAAATGGGCACTCGGTGGGCATTGTTCCCAGAGTCTTACGGGCCCCAAGCCAGGTGTGGTTTCGAGGGTAAGAAACTCTCCGGCTGTCTGAGTCCGTGGGTCTTATAACCAGCCCAAGGCATTCAGCAAAGACTTGTTTTGAAAATTGCAATGCAGGGACATGTTGAAGTCAGCACAAAATGACCATAAAGTGATGTTCAGCTGCTGTAAAGGGAACTATATGGACGTTAAGCACAGGAAACACCAGAAAAAATTACTGTTTACTTAGCTTTCTATTGGCTTTTAGATCCTTAAATACTCCGTTTTGATTGACTAGTTAGTAAACATCTGTCCAAATTAAACCATCGTTACTTGTTAATTATATTTGCATAATTTTCATTTTATTTTATATAAAAGGCTTATTGAGTTACTGATATCAACTGTCATCTGATTCTGATGTGGAGAAAAAAGGTTATTTATGTTTCGCAGTGTAGCCGCTCATTTCCACTCCCAGGCCCCATTTTGTTGTCCTTGTTAAATTCAGACCATCCACGACAGTTATCTTCCAGCAAACCTATATCTTTTTATCTCCAGAGAATGGCTATTCTCAGTAAGGTGCCGTGGTGTTTATAACACCATTCTCAGATTTAACCACCCGTCAATGGGATGGTGACTACAAAGCTGGTTAAAGCCCTTCTACTGGGTCAATAAAAAGGTGCCTCGGCTCAACACCGCCCACTTGTTTCTACTTCGTTGCATTTAAAAACCACAAGGATGAAAAGTGATGTCTGCACCCTTTTCTTGGATATTACAGCGGGCAATTCAGAAAATATTTTAGATCTAACGTTCCTCTCATTGCATTTACCATTTTTTTTCTTGTAAACATGTTAACATACTAATGGCCTATAGCTCCATATGTGATGGTCATAAAACTGGTTTATGGTGTGTTTATTGTGCTCTCACCTTGAATTTGTTTTCACCACCCCTCCGATATAAAAACATCATCAAAGCTAACCTGTTGCAGCATTTCCACATGTTTAACATTTTAAAACATTATTAAAACTTTTGTTAAACGTTCATATGTCGAACAGCACTAACAGATTTATGACTAAACTTGAGCTTCTATGCATGTGACTACTTTGTGTAAAATTCTAGTCATCCATTATCATTATTATTATTTTCAGCTGTATCAACCAGGAGTGGTGACAGACTGGTCAGATACGCTGACATCAGATCCTTCTCTAAAACTGTGACAGTGAGCTTACAACGACAATCTCTGATGTGGAGGCTGTTGTCGAGGGGAGATGACTCTATCCATCCATCCACGTTCTAACTTGTCTATCCCTTGTGGGGTCACGAGGTGTGCTGGTGCCTATCTCCAGCTGTCAATGGGCGAGAGGGTACACCCTGAAAAAAATGACTCAAATTAGGTTATTTTCTTTATATCAGTGTGGTGTTTAAAATGATTTGAAGATTTGAAGTCAAATGTTGCGATTAGAGTTTCAGGATTGCTGCTCTCACCCCATTACCAGGATGTTGCTAGCTTTATGTCTCTGGATGCTATTCCCTGAGGATGCTGTTATGGTGGAATCATTGGTACATCAAATTTGTATTTTTTTTTTGTTCAGTTCTGTACTGTCACTCAAAGCTTATATGTGACATGTTTTCCTTTAAAGTTTTTTCCTCAGGTCACCAAGACTTTCATTTCAAATTCCAGCTTCCAGAAAATTTATTGCATTACCACTCAAGGTGCACAGCTTATCTAGGACCCCAAGGCCTTAGACAAGCTGTGAGCTTGTGTGTGCACACAGTGAAACTGTGCTTTGTCCATATATATATAGTTATAATAGTTTTCTATGATCATGTGGCTGCTTATTAAAGATTATAGTATTGCACTTTTAAATAAATAGGCTGTTTTTGAATGATTGTAAATATGATTTTTACAATGAGAATTTTCATATTTTATAACTGTTATATAAGTATGTTTAACACCTGTTTAAAGGTTGCTATTTCAAAAAAGGTATTTTTAATCCGAGAAACGTGCCTTGTCAGAAAGCATATTCTAAAATACTGAATTTGACTGTATACTCATTAGAGCAACATCTCAAATGTGGCAGGAAGAGCCACTGTGTAGGAAACCGTCCAAAGAGGAATACATACACACAACATAAACACGAAGAAGAAGAAAAAGAAGAGATGTGTGAAGCTTGTTAGATAATTATGTCATATATAGAAACTGTCTGCTGTTTCTCACAAACATGAAGAGGCAATATTCTGTGTTACTCAGCTAATCGGGAACTGCATGAGAATGAATGTAAAAGAGAGAAGTTCAAACCCTTTTCTATTGTAGATCGGATCAGATAAGATAGGAGACAATCTGAATATGGTGGGAATCTTTTCAGACGAGGTTTCACAAAACCCAGATGACATCTGGATAACCATTAATGCCTTAGACATCAAGATTGCCTGCTTTTATTCTCATCAGTAGAAGTGGATCATTTGTTTTCTGACTTTATACTCATTGTTAGTTTGATTTCATATAAGATAAGATAAGATAAGATAAGATAGGCTTTATTGATCTCACATTGGAGAAATTCACATGTCACATCGGCTCAGTAATCAGAAGAAGGTGCCAAAAGTAGGACAAGGTGCATCAGGTACATACAGTGTGTCCTCGTTTATACAGTGGATCAAAAAGAAGTAGATAAGGAAATAAGAATAAAAAATACAACATTCACGGTGACTTATATACATGTGTATTGACATATATTCAGGTGTAATAGCAGCAGAAGTCACTTCTTTCAGGATTATTGCACAATGTATTAAATAGAATTGCATATTAAATATTGCATATTTAGACTTCTAAGCAGTAAATAAGTGTAATTGTTGGTTTGAGTAATGATAGATTTACACTTCAATTCGAATTATAGCTCAGGGTTTTTCTTATAGCCATTTGGAGGATGTTTTCTCATCTTTTGTTGAAAATGGAAGGAAAACTGTAATTCCATTGAGCTTTTTATTGACCCTTTTTTCTATCATCGATATACGTCTATTGATCAATATATATTGTTATTCAATTATCATCCAGCCCTAATCCACAGCATTGATTGCCAACCCTGCTTTCATCCTAAATTGTGAGCCGTTCTGTAAAAAAGGTGGTAGCAGCGTTATATGTTTTACATTTAGTGGGTTTTAATTTTTAGCTCTGAATTGACTCTCCTCTCTCATACATGCTCCGTGTTCAAAAATTGTCACCTTGAGTGATGCCAGTACAAAAGTATTAGAGTTTAATATGACACTAAAATCTCCTACACTTAGAATCAGAGAAAACCAATTTGAAGGGTCCTTGAAGTCAGCAAAACAATTTGAAAAGTCAAACCTTGGATTCATAATCCCATTTGGCTGTCAAATGTATAGAATATGAAAAAGTTGCATAAATTAACAGTTTAATCCCATTTGTCAATGTGTTATTTCATTGTTCAGGCTGCATACAATGCAAAGAAATGTGTTGTTTTCAGTTTGTATTGTGTACAACAGTTTGCCTCTAAATTCGGCACAACAATTAGCAAATAGTAAATTGTACAGCTTGTTTGGATGTAGAGTTCTGATTTTTTTTAAAGGAAATAAAATAGAGAAGTGGGACTTAGTTTTGTGGTAATCCTAATCAAATCCTAATGTATATTAATGTATAATTATGTATAAAAATATTTTAACATTGGTTAATACTTTTTGTGCAGAATTTGAAAGCACACACAAAAATGGATTATAGCTCAAATTTATAAAAACTAAATAAATTTTGATTATTACTTATCTTCAACCTTTAAAATATACTGTTATTCAGAAAGCTGCTTATATGACATTAAGGCGACACGTACAGGTGGTACCTACTGTTCCGGAGTTTTAGTTATTTCAGCTTTTCATATGGTAATTTGTCACTCTTTAACAGTGGAAGGTATTCAGCAGGAATTTAATTTATCAGTGCCATTTAAACTTGATAATTAACAAGCATGATTAATCACAGTCGGTTTCCACATTGGTGCCCTTTAGGACACTTTAGAAGCAATCCAGCGACACATTCTTTTTCACTGGCTTTACAATGGTAATCTTTACTGGTATTTCTTTGGTATTTAGCTGAGAAATTTCTCATCTGTCTCTTCCCTCGTTATCGTGTCCTTCGATACCAGCCAATCCTTTGACTAAATTGTTTTCTCTACCCACTTCACCTGAGACATTCTTGCAGGATAGGATTCTTCTTCTTCCCCTTGAGTTCATTGAAGTTGATGAGAATTTGTTTACGCACAACTTGATTAAGGTATTAACCAAGAATCTCAATCAAGATTAAGTATGGACAACTTCGCTTTGAGTTTACTTTAATTTGTAAGCCTTGTTGTGACATTCAGCCTGTTGGAGACTGGCCAATGTGTTTTTTGTTTGGCAAGAAACTTTTTCTCGGGTTTTGAAGAACAGGCTCCAGATTGTCCAGAAAGTGCTTCATGACGTCTTCTAAATTCAGAAAGAGGGGTGATTACTTCTCCAGTATCCTTAAAAATGCTAACGTCCTTGGTGCTGGAAGAACAGACGTATATCTAAACACTTCACGCCTGAAAGTTGTAGAACTTCTTTAACAGAAGTTCAGGTAAATCAACTGTAGTTGATCAAAAACACATGGTTACTGGGGTGCCTCTCAATAATATTAATTCCAACTGGACACTTTTCCATTTTGTTTTGGTAAGACTTCAGACTTCACTGCGTTTTACTGGAATGCTATGAGGTGCACAAACACAAAGTAGAGGATCACAGGAAGGGAAAAGCATGCATTAAGAAAAGCATTCCAGCAGAATGGTGCTGCCACGGTGCATGTTTATGGTGATGTGTAGAACTAGTTTTCTGCCAAACATAGCATCTTGCATGTAGACCAAAAAGTAGCAGCATGGTCTCCTCTGACAAGAGCCTGTTCTCACACATGTTTGTTTAGCTGCTTTATGTCTTGTGACAAACTGCAAATGGGACTTTTTGTGGCTTTCTTCATCGTTGGCTTTATTTTTTCCACTCTCCCATAAAAATCAGATTAATGGAGTACAAATCTATCAATGGTCCTTTCAGCGGTTTCCCCGTTCTGAGGTGTTCCTTGGTCTTCAGGATACTGTTTGTTCTCTAATGTTCTCTAACACAGGGGTTCTCAAACTTTCCTTGGCCAGGGACCCCTTAGCAGCGTAAATTTTAGATTCCTAATGCTAATAGTATTGTTTTAAAAGCCTTTTGTACTGTTAAATACATTAGAAATTATGTATGTTTTTAAAATATTTATAAATATACCTAATATTATACTATTTACTATATATATGCTTCCGATAGGCAAAATTATCAGACAGCATGGGATTAATTTCCACTGTTATGCTGATGATACTCAGCTATATTTATCCATAAATCCTGATGAATCCAATCAATTACTTCGACTGCAGTCATGTCTTGATGACATCAAAAGCTGGATGACTTTAAATTTCCTGCATCTAAATTCTGACAAGACCGAAGTTTTAATCTTTGGGCCAGAGTCCTCAAAAAATAAACTTCTTAACCAATCACTTAATCTGGGTGGCATTAACCTGGCCTCTGGTAATAAAGTAAAAAATCTTGGTGTTATTTTTGACCAAGACATGTCATTTAAATCCCATATTAAACAGGTTTCCAGAGTTTCCTTTTTTCACCTCCGGAATATTGCCAAAATTAGAAACATTCTGTCCAGGAGTGATGCTGAAAAACTGGTCCATGCATTTGTTACTTCAAGGCTGGACTATTGTAATTCTTTACTATCAGGAAGTCCACAAAATGCAGTTCAAAGCCTTCAGCTGATCCAAAATGCTGCAGCAAGAGTTCTGATGAAAATCAACAAGAGGGATCATATTTCTCCAATTTTAGCTTCCCTTCATTGGCTTCCTGTTAAATCAAGAATAGAATTTAAAATTCTTCTTCTAACGTATAAAGCCCTTAATAATCAAGCTCCATCATATATCAGAGCTCTGATTACCCCGTATGTTCCTAACAGAGCACTTCGCTCTCAGACTGCAGGTCTGCTGGTGGTTCCTAGAGTCTCTAAAAGTAGAATGGGAGGCAGATCCTTTAGCTATCAGGCTCCTCTCCTGTGGAACCAACTCCCAGTTTTGGTCCGTGAGGCAGACACCCTGTCTACTTTTAAGACTAGGCTTAAAACTTTTCTTTTTGACAAAAATTATAACTAGTGACTCATGTTACTCTCAGCTACCTTTATAGTTTTACTGCTATAGGCTTAGGTTACTGGAGTATATCAGGATCTAATTTTCTCACTATATTGAGTTCTACTGTTCTTCAATTATGCATTATGTGTTGTCATTTCTGCTTTAACTTTCTGTTCTCTCTCTTTTCTCTTCATAGTAGGTACACCTGGTCTGGCGTTCTGTTAACTGTGACATCATCCAGAGAAGACGGCTCACCCGCTACTACCATCTAATGTAGAACAGATTACTAGATCAATGTGTGCTTCTGTGCTTTTTTGTTTCTCTTGTTGTGTCTCTGTTCTGTCTTCTGTAACCCCAGTCGGTCGAGGCAGATGACCGTTCATACTGAGCCCGGTTCTGCCGGAGGTTTTTTTTCCCGTTAATGGGTGGTTTTTCTTCCCACTGTCGCTTCATGCTTGCTCAGTATGAGGGATTGCAGCAAAGCCATGTACAATGCAGATGACTCTTCCTGTGGCTCTACGGTTCCCCAGGAGTGAATGCTGCTTGTCGGGACTTTGATGCAATCAACTGGTTTCCTTATATAGGAAATTTTTGACCAATCTGTATAATCTGACCCAATCTGTATAATATGATTGAACTTGACTTTGTAAAGTGCCTTGAGATGACATGTTTCATGATTTGGCGCTATATAAATAAAATTGAATTGAATTGAATTGAATATTAGAGATTTGGTGGAGATTAGATCCTCATTCTCCATAAAGCCAAACTCGATGTAACTGTTGTCATACTTCCTAATTTTAGCTGATTTGGCTTTTACTTTACTTGATTAAGTGGACAGAGTTAAATATTTGTCCATCGTGTTACTTAGCTCAATCCGACGTATCCTTAGCATTGCGTCCTCAGGCCCGACAACATGCGTTTCACAGACCCCCCAACCCGGGGTCGCTCCTCTAACAAACCTCTGAGGCCTTCACAGCTGGATTTAGAAAATACAGAATAATCCCATACGTTTCTGGTTTTACTTGCAAAAACAAAAACATTGTCTTCCATTTTTAAATCATGCACTACTCCTTGTTCTTCTATCATATACAATCCTAATAAAATACATTGTTTAAAACATCTCAAACTGTGAAATGTTAAGTGTGGTTTCAATACTTTCATACGTTTTTTACTTAGCTCCTTGATACATATAGTCATCTGGAAGGGTGCATTAACTTCTACATACACTCCATCTGCATTTTTAATCAAGTTTTGTTAAATATACCAAAAGAAGAAGCACAATTGGTTTATACGGTTAAAGCTAATAAGGAATAACATTAACAACCCTCATAGTGCATTTCATTGCTCTGGTGCAAAAGTGACATAGTGGTGTGAACTTGAAGGGATTTTCATTAACATCCTCCATCTTTTTTTTTTTTTTTTTTTTAATACTGTGGACGGTGTCTGGAAGATTGGCGGCAAGTGAAAAGGAGCAACAGCAGCCAATCTTTGTCTCTCCAGGAAGTAGACATGGAGATATCACACATATATTCAATCTTCTGTCTCACTATTCACAGGCTTTAATATTCAGGCTGCTGACGGGTTCCTATTTGAAATCAAAAGGTTTGAAACATCCAGTCGGAGGTGATTAGTCCAAACTTAGCTTGTAGATGTTTTCAGATGTAAATTGAACTCAATCAACTGAGAAAAACAAACAAACATTGTTTAGATCTAATAACACTTAACCCTGTTTGATATACAGAAGACCCAAGTAGAGAGAGGAACAGCCAGTAGGTAGCAGATGGTAAATGTAATATAATTAACAGACTAAACAAAAAATTACATGGGAAAATATTATATCCAATCGGGACAACAACAAAAACAGTGGATCACAAAAGGCCCAAAAAAGGAAGGATCCAAAAAACAAATCCAACAGAGAAATGAGAAAAGCAAGAGACTGGAAACTATGGAAAGCTAACTAAGAAAATGTAATGCGGTAAACGATCCAAAGACGGGAATCAGGGAGTTACCAAACCAGAGAATGGCTCATCACAACCAGACAAATACACAAGAAAAACAAAACTATGAAAGCAATTGGAAAAAATTACCAAACATTAAAATCAAAGTCCTAAAAGTAACACCTACATGGGTAACTTCACAACTGAACCTCTTAAACAAAAGAACAAAACCCGGGTAGGGTAACGGATCTTTTTAAGAGGAACCGAATCAAAGGAGTTAATATGAAGCACAGAATTCTGACAGAGCTCCAGAGAGCGAGCAACCCATGGCAGCCTAGAAGAGACAGTGTCCACTAACAAGGCTCAGTGGAAAAACGGAAACCAAAAGGTCTACCATTCATGTTTTTGGCTTTAAAGGAGGACAAAAGTTATGCTGAACTATGGTTTTAAATCTCATCAGTGCTGATTTGTTGGAGTTTTTAATACTGCAACTCATTCACTTTACTTGTCTATCTAAACATAAATTATGGGCTTCAAAGAGACCATCAGCAGAAGTTAGCATTTAAAAATAGTAATTGCAGCTTCTCTAAACAGAAACTAGAATTGGCCTTTTGCTTTTCCATCACCAAGAAAGAGTTTGGGGAAAAACACACACACACACACACATGATGAGCTGGTGTAAAAGTGACAAACTGAACTGTTTTGCTGTCAATTGAATGTGCTTCACGCAACTAAACAGGAACAATCTGGCACAGAAAAAAGCCGAAGAAGAAACGCACAGCTTGGCAAAAATCATGCAGCAAAATTTGTGTTTCACATGTGGAGCGCCAGGAGTAAATGGCCCCACTTCAACTTTGAAATTGGAAGTTGATTTTGGGCATTCACTTGACCTACATGTGCTGTCAAAAAGCAAACAAAAAAAACAAAGAAACAAAATAACAAACAAACAAATAAAAAAAGCCAATGGAACTTGCTTAAAAGGGGGCAATTTTGACTCGCTCAAGCAAATCCCCTTGAAAGGCAATGCATTACCAGTTAGAAAGCCACCAATTTGGAGGGATTTATTCATGCAGGCTGTTGTGATCAAAAGCAACCGTGATAGTAAATGGAAGAGTATAAAGAAAAAAAATATATAAGTGTTTGTGCCTGGCAGAATAAAAGGGGTGGGGGTGTTTTTTTTGTGCATTTCAGGAGTGCAGGTATAAAGAAGTGCTCCGGTCATGTTCAAAGCTCTGCGCCAGCCTGGAGCGTTTGGAGCCGCTTGCGCACGACTTTCCTTCTGTCAGTCCGCCTCCTCTCCTCTCCACCTGCGTTTTCTCTGCTCCTCTGCTATGGTCCTCTACTTGCACAGCTCCAACCTAAGCGCCACAGACAGCTCCAGCCTCAGCAGCGACGCCCCGACGCCCCAGAGCCGCGATGGGCTGAGTCGGAGCGGCCACACCGCGGTGGCAGTGTGCCTCGGCTTCATCCTGGTGGCCGGCATCCTCAACAACTCTCTGACGCTGCTGGTCTTCGCCAAGTTCCGCTCCCTGTGGACGCCCATCAACCTGATCCTGCTCAACATCAGCCTGAGCGACGTGCTGGTGTGCGTCTTCGGCACGCCGTTCAGCTTCGCCGCGAGTCTGCGCGGTAGGTGGCTCATCGGGGAGTTCGGCTGCAAGTGGTACGGCTTCGCCAATTCCCTTTTTGGTGAGTTATCGTGATATAACAGACTATATTTTTTCCAATGTTTTGTTTGTTAAACGTTCTTGTAAACGTGCTTTTGCGGGATAAATCGCAGAATGACTGTCTGTTATATATGTTACACGCTACAAAAAACAAAAACGTAATTTGAGGGTGTTTGGTAACCACCAAACTCATTTCTAACTGGGACATTCCACAATAGGAGGAGAATGAAATGCCAAATTACTAATGCACAATGCGTGCACTTTTGGGGGAAAAAAACATAAAATATATGGTTGTAGGGAAATGTGTTCCAAAATATTATTCAAAATGATCTCAAGCACCTCATAAAATGGCACATTTCTCTTTTTCAGATGGTGACAAATTTACATGTGAAATAAAACTCTATAAGAAAAAATAAATAAAAACTTTTTGTATTCAAATGTGATCACTTTTAGCAATGATGTACTGAAGTGGGCCCCACTACATGCAGTTTTATGACTGCACGTTTACATTTATTACACCAACGAGACTTGTGAAGGTTTCTGTAATGAAGTTAATATGATATCTAGCTTTAATTTGGCACTGCAGCCCTATTTTTCTTTTTCTTATATTATTATCTTTTTTTCCCTCAACCATTATGTGGTGTTTGGGTCTGTGGAACCCGTAAAAAAATTTTACTGAAAGAAACATTATACAATTAATAAATTTTTAAAACTCAGATTAACAGGCCTTGGCTCATTTTCTGTGAAGAACATATATCAGACAAATTATTTTATTGACTATATGCCGTACACCCCCCTACACATTTCTATTACATATAAGATGTCTGGGTCCACTGGACCCGGGGCTAATTGAAGTGTGGAAACTGATGTTTTGTGCATCAACACTCTTTCCTCCTCCTGTCTGGGCACGTTTGACTCTTTGTCTTGCTGTAATCTTTATTTTCTCACACTCTTTCTGCTACAAATGGAGTAGATAGAGCATAAATATAGCTTTGCCAGTGTGGTTTCCTATAACTATCGATCAAGTTGGGCAAGAGATATTATGCGCAGAGGACCCTGGAATTGATTTTGGAAGAGAGAGAGAAGTTTTTGATGATAATGTAGAGGGATAGGAATCAGAAGAAGAGGTTTCAGAATTTGAGGATCCCATTTCTGAAAATTCAGAGTCTGACGGTGACTCTGAAGAATGATGAGATTGAGCATCAGCCAGTTCCAAAACGAAGACAAGTCACCAGACCAGGCCGTCAGCAGCCAGCCACAGGGCCAAGAACAAGAACAAGACAGTCAGCATGGAGCAAGTGAGGAGATATGGAAGTCAAGATTTTTTAAATTGAATGGTCTTCTCTCCCAAGAAAAGAGCCACCCTGCAAAGCTGCCAATGTGATAAGGATGCAACCAGGACCAACACAAATGGCAGCTACTCACACACAGGAAATGAAGTCTTCTTTTGAGCTTTTCATCCCAGATTCCATCCAGAAAATTATTCTTGACTGCACGAATTTAGAAGGAAGACGTGTTTTTGGAGAGAGGTGGAAGGAAATGGGCCAATTCTATTTAAATGCCTACTTTGGGGTTCTTATCCTTGGAGTTTTCGGGTCGAAAGTCAAGTCTTCCAAGTTTGCACACACGGGTGACACACCCCTGGTATCCTTTGTGCCAAACGAGGAGGATTCAGGAGGAGAATGCTGCCCTATCCTACAGAACCTACAGACCAGAATCTGCAGAGCCTGAAGTAAGTGTGTGATGCTGTTGCAGTACAAGTCTGGCACTCATGTCTTGTGAGAGAGAGGGGTGTTTCCTCTCTTCCTGATCTTTTCATTATTCTAGGTTGTAAACACCAGCAACAAGAAGAAGCAGTGCAAAAGTGTGGAAGATGGACAGAAAAACATGATTTAGATGCATCAAGTGCAAAAAGTATGTCTGCAACACAGTAAAACTCTGCCCCTCGTGTGTCGTACAGGCCATTGGTTAAAAGTCATGGAGCTGATGTTTTGTCTTGACTGTTGTTCATTATGTTCAGCTTGTGTTGTGCACCTGGATGGGTGAAATTTCTAAATTCAAAGAAATAAAAATCAGTAGTTTTGTAAAAACCTTGCTTCATGTGTAAATTTGTTTCCACTCATATCATGATTTTAATTAATTTGCTTCATTCATTTCTAACATTTAGCAACTTGTGTGATCTCAAAATCAAGAAGTACTTTAAGTAAAAGGTTATAAATGTGGTCTAACAAAGGTAAAGGGCAAATGTTAACCAAATATTTTGTTTATACAACTTGAAATTGGGATGAAGTGAACATCTGGTGAGTATTTTTACATAAAAGTGTTTGATTGTGAGGCATTAAAAAGCAGAAAATGCAACGGATCCACCAGACCCACAAACATTGGCTGAGTAATGACAGTATCAACACCACACAAGGGTTAAACTGTCCCGATGTTTGCTCATGTTTAAGTTTAGGTCTGTTCCACTGGAGCCATTGTAGTTTCCTGGGTTCACTTTTTTCACCCCTGTAGTTTCTCTTAGAGGAACCAGGGCCATCAAATAATTTTACCAGAAAGCCGGCCGTGTTAGGTTCAGTAGTACTTCTGGATCTAGCTTTAAACAAGCCATGAGTTTTGTGACAAAATTATTCATTATTCCCACCATTTAAGGTGTGTTTCAAATATGAGACCTGGAACATTTACAGGATCTTTGTCTTGAACCCTGGCTGTTTACCATGTGTTTTTTTCACTGTGGGGCTCAAAGCTGTGGGTACATTGACCCTGAGTAAGACCCTTAGCTCCAGAAGGCTCTCTGGGCGCCACCACACAGTGGCAGCCCACTGCTCCCGAAGGGATGGGATAAATGCAGAGGAAACATTGGTTGAAAGGTATAGTTGCAATGACAAATAAAGAATGATTCTTCTTGTAACATATTATTCCATAGAAGTTATAAAGTAAAACTGGTTTAAAATAGCTTCAAAGAAAGAAGATTTTTTTTAACAGACATACATCTCTAAAGAAAAAGCTGAATTATCCTAGAGAAGTAATAAAATCTACATACACACAGCAGCAGACCCTAATTTCTTAAATTAAAATCTGATAATCAAGGAAGGTTGTTATTTGTGCTTCAGAACATAAAAGGTTAAACAAAAAACTCTTTAATATTCATTTGAATGATATTCCCCCTTTTCCCAAAAACATCTGTTGGTGCATTTCAATGTCGGAAACCTTTTCTAGGACAAAGGTTGCAAATTATTCCATTGGAATGAATCGTAGTTTTGGTTGCAAAATCGTAACAGTTCAACAATTTTAATGTAAACAGCCGAAGCAGGAACTTTGCTTTCAGTACCAGTGGAGTCGGACAGACCCACAAGTTTACCAATACCATTGTTTGTGAAGCGTGATGCGTTTTTGGAGTCCTCTGGACTTGATAAAGTGCTTTATGACTACAGGCCATTGACCAATATTACTCATTTAAACCGGCAGTTTTACAGTATTGTACACTATTTACGTCCTAAGATACAAACCACTTCCAACCTCCTAGAATTTTGTGTCACTCCTTGACTTTGAGCTTGAAAGAAGCAGACATGTGTGTTTAAAGGTCCTTTAGGACAACATTTTAGGCTGCAATTCAAAATGATATCTGTAATTTTTCTGAAAACTTCTCCAGTACAAGAAACTATATAAATACTGTTTCAAAAAGTAAATTCACAAAATCACCAGTTATGGCTTTAGAACTCTGGAATGTAATCCCAGTTTGAGATTAACTGTTTTTTCTTGCTTTGAAGGCTACTAAACATGAACATTTGGCACTGTTGCGCCTCTCCATGATTTCTGCAGTGATTCTGCAAGAGTTATAAATGGTGACTGCAAAATGCTCAGTTTTATTGATGAATCGTGGCTTTTTCTTTATACAACTAGAATTCATTTCCTCCTTGCTACGATCTGGAGTAGTTATTTAACTCATTTTACTTCCAAATTTCCACAAAGTTGGGAATAACTTTACTAACCTTTCAAAAATTACCTTGTAATGAAACAACCTGAGAATAATGCAGTATTGGTCCAATGTTACTGTTTTAATCAAATTCCTGATGCTGTTACTGTGTGAGAGATCGTGTGTTTCCAGATCGCTGAGGCTAAAACAGTAGAAGGACCCCTCAGTGTTAGTGGAGATAATTTACATAAACGCCACAATTACGGACCCCACAACCCCCGGGGTAAAAATAAGGTTCAGGGAAACTGAGTTGCAGTGAGAAAATGTTCTGGGTCACAGTCCCAAAATGCAGCTTTTATCAAAGATTAGACGTGTCACCATGTTTGAAAATGATTAAAAATATTTATTACTATTTTACTAACATTATAAACCATGAAAAAAACTGTTATGTTGTTGTTGTTTTTTTATATCTTAAGGCCTTTTCTTAAACCTGTAAATCAATAGTGCTTGAGAAATAAAATTGTTTTCATGAGGGGTTTTTTCAACATGATTTTATATTCAGTATTTAGAAATTTGGAGCTGTGTCAAATGATGATTTATGCATCCAACAAAACTCCAAGTGGCATCATTGATTTTCATTAACAACATAGGTTAGGGTGCAATTGTGGCCCAAGGTGCTGAAAGGATGTGACCCCTATTCGGAGGCCTCATTCCCCATTTTTTGTCAGCCTACTGTCTTATAAAGGCCACTAGTGCCACAAAGTAAATATAGGAATTAAGAAACAAAACAAAACAAAAAGCAGTAGGTTAAGGAATGAGATTTCAATGTATTCCTGATTTTTGGTTGCATTGTTTTTGGGAAGAAACTGAGTGTAAAATCCAGAATGTGTTTGTGTATTGTCCAAATTCCTGCTAAGGGCCATTGTATACCTCCATAACTTGTCAGGAAGAAACACAAACACAAACTTGGAGAAAGATTTACACCGTTTAATCACTGAGTTGATCTCAGATGACTGGGGAAAAAAAGCAACCAACTGAGCAAGAACATTGTGACCTCAGTTTTAAATTCTCTTTATTTTTTCTATGAAGACATTGTAGAAACTAACTTGCCATCAATATGACAGCAGTTCCTAATAAATCCTCATTTCAGGTCTTTAAATAGTGAAAAAATTAAGTAGCTGAATTACTTTGTGATAATAAACCCCGATGAACACTGACATAGCGTCAAACAGCATTTTAAAAACCTATTTCAAGAACGGACCACCCTGCCTGAACCTTCTCCAGTACAGTTGTTGAAAAAAGAAAGTGAACCCATTTTCAATTTAAGGGTTTTACGTACAGGACATAATTAAAATAAACGTTAAAAACTACTTTAATCTAATTGTAAAAATATAAAAAACACAGAACTCAATCCACACTACAAGACGAAGCCAAAATGCAAAAGTTCTTAGTGAAAAACTGAGCGCACCCTGTGATTAGTTGAAGACACACCTTTGGCTGCAAGAAGAGGAAGTTCATGTTTTGTGCATCAGTCTCTTACAATGTGTGGCACCTGATCCCCACTACACCTTTCAACATTGCTTCATTTGAGGTTTTTTATGAATCTCTTAAAGACACAGCAAGTGAGCACGCAAATTAAGTACAGCTTTCTTATGCTTTACTTTCTTAAATCCCATAGAAGCAAGAAGGATGAGCTTGATTTTATGTACACATCTCTCACATTTTGGCTTCTTTAATCGAAGAACGACGGCGTGGTTTCACTTAAGATGTGTGAGTCTAGCTTCCTTTCGTTTATCTCAAATCATCTTCACAGTTTAGGGTTTCTGGTTCAGCAGTGTCCTTCGTTTGTTTAAATCGTTACAGAAAAAGTGTTTCAGTTTATCATTTGGCTTTGCAATAGACCAAAATCCTTTTAGTCATAAATAATAGAGGTACATATCAGCAAGTTGCACTGCAAAAATGGAACTGGAAATAAGTAAAATGTTCTTAAAATTAGTGTATTTGTCCTTGATTTAAGCAGGTGATTAAGATGATTTGCCAATGGAATAAGATTTTTGCACTTAAAATAGGAACAATTTATCTCCATCATCTTATTTAAAGTGCAGGATGTCTAATTATCTTATTTTAGGGGTAGAAATACTCATTCCCTTGGCAGATCATCTTATTTACCTTCCCAAATAAAGAATAAATACACTAACTTTAAGAACATTTTACTTATTTTTAGATCCATTTTTGCAGTGTGAAATGTCCCCTTCCAATGATGCACGTTTGTCAGATCAAAAGTACATTTCCAGAATGACAACCTTTAACCTATAAGCAGGTACTTTTTGTTTCACGTTGGGGTTTTCTTTTTTTTTTATTGGTATGAAGTCATATTCTATTCTTCTGAGAAATGAAATGTAGTGTTTCATTAGCTGTAAGCAGGAAATCATCTTAACAGAAACAAGGTCTTGAAATTGATCTACGTATATAATTAGTTTCACTTAGTGAACCGTGTCGCTGAAATAAATTAGCTTTTTAATGGTATTAAAATGTATAGAGATGCACCTGTGTTGTGGATAATTGGCCCACTGAAATGATAAAGAGGCTCCCTTTGATGAATATGTTTTCACTCCTTTCCCTTTTTTTTTTGTTTAAGGTATTGTTTCCCTGGTGTCCTTGTCCGTTCTTTCCTACGAGCGCTACAGCACCGTGCTGCATTCCTCTAAGGTGGACGTCTCAGACTTCAGGAAGGCTTGGCTCTTCATCGCAGGCACCTGGGTCTACTCGCTCCTCTGGACACTGCCACCCTTCCTGGGTTGGAGCAGCTACGGCCCCGAAGGTCCCGGAACCACTTGCTCTGTCCAGTGGCACCTGCGCTCGCCCACCAGCGTATCCTATGTGCTGTGTCTCTTTATCTTCTGCTTGCTGCTGCCCCTGATGCTCATGGTCTACTCTTATGGACGAATCCTGCTTGCTATAAGGAGGGTGAGTGCAAAAGCAGAGGAGATTTCTGCAGAAACGTATGGCAGGTGTGGTAAGACTTTTGTTGCTGCCAAAGTCCAGGTGAGCAAGTTATCTGATTCCCGTTTCATCTAATATTGTCGGAATATTATCAATGATAAGTCCATTTTATTCCATTTTCTTTTGTTTTTCATATTTTTAGATTAAGGTTCGGCATTCATTCTGCCCAGCAGCTATTTCGTTCTGTGGCTAGCACAGCAACAATTATTTAAAAGATTAATTCTTGGAGAGTGAATTTTCAGTGTCTTATCCCATTTTTCCGCTTTAATAAAGGAGCAACTTTAAATGTGTCTGCATTGCTCTTCTAAAGTCTGTGAGCAATTCACCTTTGACCTCTTGGGAAAGTTCATTGCAGGTTTTAAACTTTAGTTCTAGGAAATATTTGCTTAAAGGTACATAGCCATGTTATTTGACTTTTTATTTATTTATACGTCATCAGCTCACTCTTGTTGCATATAAAGTATTTCTGAAAGATTATCATGTCCTGCTGACATATTAGTTGTTATTTTCATGTTTTACGCTTTGTTTTTGCTCAGTTTGTTAGTAAATAAAGTGATATGTGTTTATTTATGATAACAGTGGAAGTACGACACATGTATGTACGACAAGTATGCCCGTGTGCAACAGGAAATAAAACAAGGAAGCAGCTAACGGCTATTAGCATCTCCCAGCAAAGTGTGGAAACAATGACGAATGGTCCTAGATCCATCGTAAAAAAAAAACTCAAAAGAAAATATATGATTCCAAGAGGGATAATACTGAAATAGCGCTAAAAATACAGTATGAATGTTGTTGTTCACTGAAGCTGACGTTAAACCTGTCGAGCCTCAGATGTGACTGCAGAGTTGATTGGCGTGAGTAAACGTCCATATTCATACTGTGATAATAGTGATAGCAATGCTCTTCTTAGCCTCTACAGTGTTAAGTACAAACAACATTATAAATAAATGAGCTGATGGATTTGTTCTTACCTTGATGCTGTGTCCCTGTTTCCGTTTATAAACGGGCATTTTCTTTCTCAGTGATGTTCTGATATGAGGCTCTTAGAGTTGCTGTAGATCTTTTTATTTAATTAATAACGGTTGGTCTTAGATCTCGCCGAGCTGCCGCTTTACAGCGAGGCGTTGTAGAGGGTCAGGCTCAGTCTGGCATTATTTAGTAGTGAATTATTAGTCGCCATCTGGCTTTCTGATAGTTCTGCGATACTGCCTGTAGATGGCGCCACGTCTGTTTATAGCTGTTAATCCGAGAACGGCATAACTGCAGGCCCAGCCAGCAGTAAACACGGCCCTGTGGGAACGCCCACACACCGCTGCCGTTATACCTTACTGGTTCATCTCGCCAGGTGCTAGGGTTATATTTAGGCTCAAAAGCACAATCAAAACTCTATCAGGATGGATGCTTGGTGTATATAACCCTATTTTATTGTGATCAAAACCTTTTATTTTATTTTTTATAAGCAGATAACGTGGCTATGTACCTTTGGGGAAGCCACCCTGTTTTAATTTTCAGCTTTTGGGTAATTGATTTTAGATTTTAAATAGTTCAGCCAACTAAACTTTTCTCAGATTCCACCAACGCGGTTCTGAAACCTTTTTGATTTTGGTGTTCTTAACAGGAAGAGTCAAATGAAATTAGTCTTTCTAAGGCCCCACAAATCTTTGGGCCAGCGCTGTGGGGAATCACAGGGAGAAGAGGAGGGTGATCAAAATAGTCGATCCTTTCAAGAAAACTAAAAAGCCTAAAAAAAATGGATATATGAGGTTTCCGCCCAGCATCTATGATCTGCTGATTATTTTTCTGCTCTGAGATTTTGAAATGAACGTTTTCTGTGGCTGCAGCACAAATTCAAACCATGATCAGTCAGAAAGACTTCACATCCACCCTGTGGTATTCATGCTTGCACCGGTGAAACATAACTATACATAGGGACCTTTCAAATAAATAAATAAGAAACACCCGTAAGCCGTCTTAAATCTTAAATAAAAGTCTGCACACATTTAATCGGGGTCGTCTGCTATCACGTTGCTCCCCCCTGATGATCACCAGGGTGACATGAACCACATATTAACAGATAACTGTGACCAGGTGTGAGGCGATTGCTTTAATCGAGGCACACAGACAAATACGCTCCTGTGTAATTCTGCACGGTGGATGCAATGGTGCTGCCGGAAGACCCTGCAAATGGGAGGATTAGGAGGGAAGGCGGTTTCAGGGATCAGAGATATCCTGGCCATTGATGATGACTGACCGGCTAATATCCGCTTTAGAACAAGCGCTGCGTTCTGCTATTACTTCATGAGGACAGTGGCGACCAAACTGGACAGGTCGCCAGTCCATCAGAGGGAAACACAGAGACACAACCGTGGCCACACACACGCCGACACCAAAGTCATTTAGGGAATTAATTTAACTTAACTGTCAAGCTTTTGGATTGTGGGAAGAAGTACCCGGAGAGAACCCACACATGAACTGGGAGCACATGCAAACTCCATGCCAAAAGACTCCAGATCAGGCAACATTGCCAACAACTGTACCACTGTATAGTCCTGACAGAAGCATCATTTTCATATCGGATCGTGTTGCAGCAGAGAGCAAAGAGTCTGCAGGTTCTCCCTCCGGGTTCTCTGCAGAAGGGCTGGGAAGTTGAGGGGAGGAAACCCTTGAGCAGCTTTCACTCAGAGCTTTATTCCAGAGTACATCCAACATGTTATTTCCTAATTATAATCTGAACAGAGATTTGTTTTTTTTACTAAACCTTTGTTATATCAGCCTTAATTGTATTTTACATTGATGCTTAAAAGCCTTTACCAATTTTAGGAGCTAAAAAAATGCTCATTTGCAAGTGCTGCGTCCAAAACATACGCGACACAAACATTTGCTGCAATTTTCTTGGGAACAGTTAACTCAAAAAGCCTCCATTGTCGTCCCCTTACATCTGAAAAGCTCCGCTGAGATTGTCTTCTCCTGCCCAGGTACTTTTGATATTCAGAGATGTGGGTCTGAGTTTGAGTTGTGGCTGTCAGACGTCTCCTTGTCAATCTGCAAATCAATTCATCCAGCAGCAGAAGGAAAGAGGCTTTATTAAGGGACAGCGGCTTTGCTCTTAACAACGATCCCATGTTAGTTTCCCGCAACTCATGCCTGCCTTTATTGAGTTTTGTATAAACCTGTCAATCATATCTATAATTGGTGATTACGGGCTCCCAGTTGCTCTTGGCTTTCACTGGTGCAATGAACGAATAACCCAGAAGGTTATTTTTAGACCCTGTCAGACCTGTTACCATTGGATACCCGATGTTATACAAGCTGGTTCCTTTTTTTTTTTCTGAAGTCCGTGCTCCCAGAGGAGTCAGAGCACAGAAAGGGTCCTGCAGACTTCACGTGAAGATCAGCTGAAAACCAATTGATTAGCTTTTCTTAGAAATCGCTTGCATGTGGCCGCTTCATATTGGTTCCTTACAGAAAGCTGAAACTGACGTGTTGGACATTTTGAAGTCCCCCCCGACAGCGTTTAGATTGAACTCACACTGATGTGGTAAAATCTCACCAGTAGGATATAAAGCCTAATAACGGAAATAACACAGAGACGTTTCCTGACAACACAGGAATGGATATAATCTGATATGAATAAGAATTTGTATGTTTCACAGAGAGCTGTGATCACCCCCAACATTAAAGCTACATATGATGTTACACTTTAAACCAACCATTTAAGATCTGGAATCAATGCATTTAAAAAAATTATTCTACTTTTTTCATGCGCTTCCTCGTATTAATAGAAAACACATTCACTGGACATTTTATTAGGCACACCTGCTTAATTGCCGTTTAACACAAATAGTGAAACTGCCAATCACGAGGCTGCTGCTCGGTGCGTTTGAGCACCATTACGTGCTGCTGGAGTTCAAACTGAGCACCAGAAAGACGATTTAAGTGAGTATGAATGCGGCACGGTTATTGGAGAATTTTAGTTTTACCCTGCTTTTTACTAACCTGACTCGCCGGATGGATGCAGGTCCGCCGAGCTACGCATGGCGTCAACACATAAATCTGGGATCGTTGCCATTGGGAGGGATTTCAACGCCACATAAAATGGATGAGCCAATCAGGATCGTCGGGCGGGGATTTCGTAGATGTGACGTATCTGAGAAGCGACTGTTTGGGTTCCGGCAACGATGGTGGCTCGCAGAGAGGAAACAAGCAGCAATGGTGATACTGCTATTTCAATCGATGGAATGTTAATTCTATAAAAGAACGCCAGAGAATTGCTTTGAAGACTTTAGTTAGTGGAAGCGAAGTTTTTGCCCTTCTCCAGTCCGGGTTTGGAAAGAGCTTGATCTTCCCTAACGTCAGCGTCATGGGTTGGTTTCGATGAGAGTGGTTGACGTAGCGCGTCAGTAGAGATGGCGGACAAGTGGTTTATCCAATCATATGCAAGGATTTTTGATAAGGCCCTTCCAACTTTAAACAGAGGAGGAGGTCTCAGGTTTCAACTTTCAAAAACTTACAACACAGCAATAGGTTTGATTCCTTCCGATTGTCACCTCCATGCAGGTGATCACAACATCTCCCCTGTAAGCCAGGCCAACAATGACGCTAACGACTCCTCATTGCAAAGGGGTGGACCAGTTTTGGGTTAATTTCCATGCTATCTAAGCCATAACAACGCCTTCTTGGGCAATAATGTAAAGCTTGAAACTCCAAGCTACTCCAGACATTTGAATTGAGAAAGCTTTCTGGATGGGAAGCGAAACGTCTTCAAAGTTCAGAAAAAAGACCAGTTGTTTTGTTTTTTAACGTTTTTTTAGAATGATAAGACCCCTCCTTCTGAAAAACATCTCCAATAAGGCATCCTGAGATGGATGTGTGGAGCTACCTGAATATTATTGCTGACAATCTCCTACTAATTTAACCATTATGTACCCCTCTTCTCTTCTTCTAGCTGCTCTAACATCTGTCTCCTTTTTCTGAAATATCCAAATTACAGCAATAATAAATAAACATTAATAGTTTTAGCTTTACATTGATTGTAAAGCTGAATTTATTTTTAATCCTGTTTTTAAAATCTTCTTAAAAAAAAAAATTTCATTAGCTGTCAAATGTGGTGCAGTAGATGTCTAAACAAGCAAACAGCAAATGCTTCTGTAAAGTTCAATGCAAAATGAAAGCGCTCTGTTGTAATTTACCCAATTGATCGTACTGTTTCTTGAGCTGGATTCAATAGAGTAAAGTGGTATATTGAATGTAAAGGAAGATTTCCCAGGGTTTTGTAAATATCACATGCATTTACTTTATTTTCAGTGTAAAGATCAGTCTTTTTTTATTTTTTAGATGATTTTAACAGTAAATAAATCCATGAAAGCTGATTTAGACTGAAATCTCCAGGACTGGATGATATGTTGACTCAGAGATTTTGTATAAACTTCAGATTTCCAAACGACAACACAAATCCATCAGACCTGAAAACTGATCTCAGCAAAAAATATTTCAAAGGATGTCTCACTCTTGAAGGAGGAGGCTTGGTAGAGCCACTATTTTTAACCTAAATCTTTTTTTTCAGGAGTTATCTCCAAAAATACATGACATATCAATTCAAATGTATACCGCTTATTATACTCATAAGCTATTTAAATGTACATTGCTCATTCGAAAGGAATTCAACGATGCAGCGGTGTACTGCAGCCAATCAATACTGCGGATTGGAGCACTACGTTGGGTTTAGTTTTAAATAGTGACTGGAAAACAAAGGAATATTAATTTGATATGAGCCTTCGAGCGTCTTTCTGCTCTGCAGGGATCCAAGGTGACCGCGGCAAGGAGACCTGAGGAGCAGAAGGTGCAAGATAAGAAATGAGATGGGCTTTTGCTGGTCTCTGTGTTATTCCACTCACTGCCTCTAGATGGCACTAAATGAATGGGCTCTATGAATGAACGGGTTTAAACTACCACATTGTGTTGCAGTAATATTAATTAGAGGACATATTTTGATAAAAGATTTAAAGAGCAGTCAAAATAAAACAGATTTTGACTGCTTCAGGTTTCTCCTCCTAATGACCGTTTTTACCTTCTCTGTCTTCTGCACACCTTCTCACTCCAGGTGGGTAAGGTTAACCTGCCGGCTGCTCAGCGCAGAGAGCAACACATTCTGCTCATGGTGCTCTCCATGGTATCCTGCTACATGCTGTGCTGGATGCCCTACGGCATCACGGCGCTGATGGCCACCTTCGGCAGGTCTGGGCTGGTCACTCCCCTGGCCAGCGTGGTGCCCTCCATCCTGGCCAAGTTCAGCACGGTGGTCAACCCCATCATCTACGTGTTCTTTAACAACCAGGTAAGAGCTCAGGAAGGGCAGACGACAGAGTTTTCTCCGCAGAGGAAAAACTTTCAACCATGCTTTTATAAGGCAATTCAGCTCAATCCCATGACAGAAAGCAGAAAATATCCCTAGGCTTTCTTACCAGAGTAACTTAATGAGGAAAAATACAAAAAATAAAATACAGTGCCTTGTCTATCTAGTAGTACTTGCGCCTTTTCTCGTTTTTTTCATGTTACAGACGAAACATTTCATGTATTTTATCAGGATTTTATGTGACAGACCAAAACAAAGAAATGTATAATTGTTAATCAGAAGAAAAATGGTTTAATATCATGCAGCATGCATATGTAATAAACCCTCCTGTCTCAATACTTTGTTGATTTAACTCTCTCTACCAATTTTACATGTATATATGCTGATGTTTGTCCAAAGTAGGTCAATATGAGTATGAATGGATGGAGTGTATCCCTACACATCAATATTTTACGTTTTGCTGCAGAATCTGGAACAGATTTTAGATCTTGTGTTTAATAGAGTTAGGACTGGCCTCTTGGCTCCTTAATGGTGGATTGTGAGATGTTCAAAGCTTGAAATATTGTTTTATAAGCGAATCCCTGATCTGTCTGCTGTGTTCCTTGGTCTTCATGAAGCTCGTTGTTCACTAATGTTCTCTAACCAACCTCTGAGGCCTTCACAGATAAACTTTATATATACTGGGCCTAAATTATACACTAATGAACTCTGTTCACTCATTGGTTGACGTCTGAAGGTTATTATTGGTTGCACTGGACTATATTTAAGGCTAACAAGGTAAAGGGAACTGAACACAAAGTCACTTCCCTTACATTTAACAATTCTGGACAGCTTATTATTGTTCTATCACATAGAAGCCAAATAAACGAAATTTAAGTTTATTGTTGTCATATGACAAACGTGGGGGAAAAATATGTTTGCAAGGCATATGCTAAGAAATAAAGTAACTGGTTTAATTGTACCAAACCCTAAAGATGAGAATGTCAGTTAATTTTTTAATGTGTGCTTCCAAAATTAAATTAAATTAAATGTTAAAAATAAAGAACACAGCTTAAACAATAATATCTGCATATAATACATAATATACAATCAGTTCTGTAAACAAGTATTAGGTGGTGGACATCATTTATTTACGCTTTGCATTGACAGAGCCAATATTTTGAAATATAATCTTATTCAAGAGTTCTTCAGGCTTTTTCAAGAGCTTTGAACGTTTTTCTCTGGACATTGGCTGCTTTTTTACTAGGTTTCTGTTCACGTCTTGACCATTTTCAGTGGAAAAACTCTGTAAATCATGTAGACAATAAAAGGCCAATAAACCTTTGTAAATTGTTGTGTTGATACATAGCAGGAAACAAATACCTGTTTACGATTCAATGAAATGAATTGGTCACAAAGGCACACATTGGCGAAATCTATAAAAAAAATATCTGTGAAAAAAATAGTTTGGCAGACAGTAATTTGAATTTTAGAAAACTAGGCGATTCCCTCAGAGATTTATTGTAAAAACCCTGATCAATTGATGGATTTTGCATGTTGCAAATCAAATATTAACTGTTATTTTTTTCCCTTTTTGATTATGTTTTGACTTTCTTGACATTCAGAAACAGCTGATCTACTGTTTTGTTGGGCTTGATAACTTCCATTATCCTTCAGCTCCTTCTGTTTAGGCAGAATGCACAGTTAGCTGTCATGGTGCTGTTTAACAATGACTAAACAAATGACTGGAAAAGAAGCCAAAGTCCAAAGAAGAACTGCAGAAAGGCTAGAAAACTGTTAATAAAGATTGCTTTAATAGATTACAAATGTAAAGTCTGGCTCTTTAATGGTAAACTGTAAAGTGCAGGTTTGAAAAGTAAAAAATGAACAGATATCTTCATGTCAAGCTCTAAAAGATTCTTTAGCGTGGTAAAAAGTCTCTTTGTTGTAATTTTTCCAGTTTAGGTGTTCTAACAAGACGTCTTCTAGGCTCATTTTGTGTTTCAAACAGTTCTACAGGTGCTTCGTGGCCTTCGTGAAGTGCAGCGGGGAAGCACACTCTGTTCAGGGAGAGAAACAGCCGGCTCTGAGACATCAACAGTCAGATGCCTTTCATGGTTGGAAACAAACCTCCTCCAGCCCTTCAAAGCCTCAGTTACTCCGCAGCACCAGAAACACCACTCCCTGCAGCCGCCGCAATGACAGAAACATCCTGTTTGTCCATTACACGCCATGAAAGCTTCGGAATTACATTTCTCAGCTGCGGTTTTCGTTTTTTTTTTTTTTTTTTTTTTTAAATCCAAAGTTTGTATAAACGGAAATGCAATATTGCTTAATAACAAGATCGTACAAGAAACCGCAGGCATTAATTCATATTTTCCACCTTCCTATTAAACGTTAGCTTTTCTTTCACATTGTGTTTGTTTCACTTTAACTCTAAGAGGCTTATATTAATTTAAATCCAAATGCTTCACATAACTACTCCCTAAAAAAGTGTGAATATAATTTAATCGTCATTATATCCACTATAGATTTTTGTTTAACTGCTTTGAATTCTGCAGAAAGTACTAGCAAATGACCATTAGGCTACTTAAATAATACCTGGTTAATTAACAACGTTAAAGCTGATCAAATTTTGACCAAAAAGGAAAAACATAAAAGTTGATCACAATACCCCTTAATTCTGCCTTCGGCACTCGAGCCTAAACATGAATCTATTACCGACGTTTAGTTGATTCAGATTATCTGAACGCACATGAACTCCCTGCAGTAGAGCTGCAGCTGAGAACGCACTGAACCACCAGGGGAAGCTATGAAACGCTGTAAAAGATGTCTGCGTAAAGCTTCACACCACTGACTGCAGCAATAGTTATATTCTTGAAGTGGATGTGTTGCTATAATTAAACACACGTGCAGAGAACTTACATTGCACCCATGCAATGTAAGCTGCACTCTGCCCATATTTGCTTCTCTTTTAGGTTTTTTTTTTCCTATCAGACACCTTCATCGACTAGCTCGGTTTTTACCCTTCCTGTAATAAAGATATTTATCATGCTGCTTTTATTCCTTATATGACATAGTAGTGTTTATAGCACAAAACAAGGTATTAAGATTAATTTAGGACTTTAACATTTTCACCCAAATTTAAATTTATAAGAAATATTTTTCACCCATAAGAATAATACACGCGCACACACAAAACATTATTAAATATATACTAAATTTACATATAAAAAGAGAGCAATTAGAGTGTAGTTCAATCAGTACAATTGCATATTTTTGATTTATTTTGGGTAAAAATGTCTATTTAAGGTGTTTCAACCAAACTTGCTCAAATTGTTGAAAAACAGAATAGAGACAAATCTACATTTAATTATTTTAACAACTATGTAGATGAGTTTGCTGATTGTTTAATCTGCTTTTCTTTCTTTCTTTGAAGCAATATGGAAAGAACTTTGTGAACAAAAGAACAGAGGAAGCATTAACTCAACGTTTATCAGCCTAATTCATCCTGTGACTGCGCCACAGTTGCATAACCTTGAGGTGCAACACAACACAGAGCAGCAGTGAAACTGGGCTGCATTATAATGATTCACTTTAGCATAACTTTTGCAACCACAACCAAGGTACAGTGGTGAAGTAGTGAAAATGCTCAACACAGATAAACATGCTATGTATGGGAATCTAAACGGAACAGCTTTCTTTATTAATTTTGAAGTTTGATCAGTGTGTGCCATCTCCTCATCTGCCCTAAATGTTAAGATGCTAAAAAAAAAACAAAAAAAAACTAATGGGGGTGGAGGATCCGTAATGCTGTGGGTTTGTTTGTTAGTTGTACAGATAAGTTTTTGTTACATGGAGACATAGTTCCACAGGGCTGTGTGTTTGGGTCGGTATTTTGTACTTTTTGTAAATAGCTCTGTTTGCAAACCATTAACTTAGGTTGATAATAAAGTTATTTATATTTAGACACATTTGTAAACCAATCATCTTTGCTTTCTTAATTATGTTCAGGGTTACAGTGGTGGCTGGACAAAATCCCAGCATTGGGTGGGGGTGGTGTTTATCTTTTACACATTGAGTTTATTTATTTTTTTTTTGGGGGGGGGGGGGGTTGTTTTGTTTTCTTTATCAAAATATTTCACTGATATGATTATTAAGCATGACCTCAAGAACCAAATTAGTCTTTTTCTTTCTTTATTTTTTTTTAACAAAGATATCAGAATAACTGAAAGAATGCCGTAACAAACTGAAAAGCCTTCTGCTGGTGCACACATTTGGTTTCAGTTGTGGTCTGCAAAGTATAAAACAACCAGAATAGTAGCACAAAATCTTGAGTGAAAATCTAAAATGCACACGGAAACAGGTTGTGCAAACCCGTGTGCAACATCTTGCAGGATCTTTACTCATTTATTTCTCTGTGAAAAAAATATTTTTAAGAGTAATGTGATATAAAGGCTGCTGTGCTCATAAAAGACCCAAATAAACATTGCTAGACTGCGTAGTATAAAGCCTTTTTTAATGTCAAATTAAATTAAAATAAAGTGCATAATAAAGCCCCTTAGTTATATCATAACTGATAACTGATATAAACTATGAAAAAAAAAAATCAACAAATCAAATCTGAAAATTTACCTATTAAGCATGCTATCCGCATCACAAAATGTCACATTAACTTACCGGCATAAATAAGAGTTTATTTTTAAATGCTGGTTTTACTGACTAACATAAACCAGCATTGCATTACATGGAACCATGTGAAACATACCTGCCATTAAGGAAGTAAGACATGGGTATGATGTATTTCACACGACACACTTACGTCCTCACCACAGGTCACATCTCTCACAGCTCTAAAGGGCTCAAAGCTTCCAGGAAGTGCATGTAGAAAAACTCTCCGACTCGAGGGAGCATCTGTTCAGAAGCGCCTGGGATGTCACGGGCGACAGACCTGTCTGGGTTCCACCGCTCCCCTCCATCATGATCAACACCTACCAGACCAGCATGGCGCTGCCACAGGTGCCTCCGCCGGTGCCGCCGCGCCTCGGCAGGTCCCAGCCAGTCCTCATCCCGGCTCCGCTTACATCACCGGGCCACAGCAGGCCACTTTTGCGCTTCTTGGTTTGTGTGGTTATGCTGCACTTGTTCCTGTCTGTTGGAGGATTTCTATACCTGTACTACAATGAAATACAAATTTCACGTGTAAGTAGATCACCAGTTTGTAAGGAAGGTTTTTTTTGTTGTTTTTTGTTTTTTCAAACTAAAGCTGAAACCTTCACTTTTATATTAATCCTTAATCAAACATGTTGAAACTTCATTTGTTTTGTGGCTGATGCGTTGTTTTCTCTAACTTATGAGGCAGGTACTGATGCGTATTCGAACGTTTTTCTCTGTGTAAAGCCTCACTTAAATCCTCCTCTGTGAAGACGATGTGAAAATCACACCTCAGAGGCTTTTTTTAACCTCTTGTTTAGCGTTTTATGAAAGTAGATATAAAACAGTGTGAGCGGAAAAATAGCTTTTGTCATATGCTCCCCTGATATTTAACCTTTTCTTGTTCTTGCAGGCAGCTTACTCTTCACCACAAGCCAGAGGTACATTGATTTTACTGATTAGAGCTGTACTTTTCCTTTTAGAAAGAAAAGTCAATCAGATAAAGATGCCTGACCTGCATTTGCGATTTTCCCCTTCCCAGCTGGTTTTCCCCCCGTAGGAAAACAAGACACAACCTACAGAGTCCTGGCACGCATGGTAGTTAAGAAGAGTCCATCTCCTCAAAAAGGTAATCCATACAAGAAAAATAATAATAATTAAAGCATGTGTCTTTTTATTGAACTTCCTTCCTAAGTGTATTTTTAAAGGTTTGCTTGAACCTTTTACTTTTTCTTTCTAGCTGGTTACTTTGAATGGAACATCGAGCATTCAATTCATAAAAAGATCAACTACTTTGAAAAAAGCTGGCTGACTATCCTTGAGCCCGGCGACTACTTCGTCTACTCCAGGGTGACCTTCTCCAAGGGCCACGCCACCATCCCACTGGCCAGCTTGGTCAAGCTGAGGAAGAGCCAGAGTGAGAAGGAGACGGACGTGATGAAGGCCTACTGCAGCCTGAGCAACGGCATGGACTCTTTGAACCCTCACATGTGCACAGCCACACAACAGGATGTGATCACATTGGAGAAGGGAAACCAGCTCAGCCTCTGGGTGGACGACCTCTCGCTTGTGGACTATGACATGACTGCGACAAGCTTTGGGATGTATAAGGTTTAGGACCTGCAGGGACCAGGACTCCAAAACCAGGGATCTGCCACTGTGGATGGAATACACATACTAAGAACACTCTAAGGAGCGAGTCGACACGCCTTTCCGTGGTACACAGAGACACATTTCCAAACTATAATTTATTAAATAGCATTGTCTACTTCTTTGTTTTGTCAATGGTTGCTTTGTATTTATTTAAGTAAACTGGACTATATATTCGAAAAAAAGTATTCTCTGTCCTACTTCTGTGAATATATCCACCCATCCAGTATCTATACAGGGTTTTGGGAGAGAGGCGGGGTACACCCTGGACAGGTCGCCAGTCCGTCACAGGGAAACGTAACGACACACAGGACAAACATTCTCACACCTAAGGGCTCGTTAGAGAGATCAATTACCCTAACATTCATGTTTTTGGGCTGTGGGAGGAAGCCAGAGTCCCCAGCGAGAACCCACGCATGCACAGGAAGAACATGCAAACCCCATAGAGAAAGAGCCCAGACCGGCATTTGAACCCAGGACTTTCTTGCTGCAAGGCACAAGTGCTACCTACTGCACCACTGTGCAAAATGACACATTTTAAGACTTAATATTATTACATTTTCATTGTCAGATTGCATAGCTACTCTCGTGGAACATTTCTTCACAAAAAAAAAAAAAGAAAAAGAAAAAAGGAAAGTGATTAAGTCCGGAAAAAAACAGCCATTTTTAATGTGAAAAAGTATAGAAACTGTTTCCTCTTGCTCAGACTGAAACGCTGTGGTTTTACTTTTCTAGGTTAACCAACAGCAGCTTGAAATGCATCCTGGCGATTATCTTTAGAAATTTAATAAGATGATCTCTTTTAGCCATCATGGTTTCTCTTTAATGAGGAGCTAAATTTAGGTTTATCGTTTCACTCTGTAACCTTCCAAATCTAATCGATTTATGCTAATTTCAAGGATATACTAGTAGGAGTGAACACGGAGCGTATTTGAACAGTGGAAAAGAAAACAAAATAAGAGTCTGGATGGTCCGCTTTTGGTGTTTGCTAGATGGAAGCAGTTTTATAAAAGTTGGTGCAGAGAGTCTGAAGAGTCCTTAGAGAACATCCAGACCTGTTCCTGCAGAGGATCTGAAGCAGATTCAGGACAAAGAGCAGAAATACACCAAAGACCCTCTTAGCTCCCCTCACTGTCCTCCTGCCAGCCATATTGCATCATTTCCCTGAAAGGTTTACCTCCCATTTCAGGCTTTCCATGTTCCCAAAGCACTGATTTTCTTATAGTCTAGAAGGCTCTCTGACCAGGGCGGCACGGCCTTTGGGGGAACATTTACTTTTAGTTTTTAAAGTTACGTCAGAGGCGCTACAAACATGTTTTCTGTTGCCGATTTCCAGAGCAGCCACGGCCGGCTTCAGTGGATTTTTCCTGTCGTACTTTAATAAATTGGGGTCAGCATTTATTTCTACACTGCACATAAAAATGGTTCTTCCATCTGTGAGAAAGCACACAAAAAGCATCTTTAGTCAGTTTTTGGCGTTACATAATGTTCAGGATCGGAAGAAGCGGTATCAAAAGTTAAATAAATGTGATGACTGGACTGACTCAGACTTGTAATGGCCTTTTGGGTTTCAGAATTAGCTTCAGACTACTCCTTCGTGTGAAATAATGACTGTTAATCTTTCCCTATATATACACGCACAAATATACAGCCAAGGTTCAACACTAAAAGTAGTACTTGAGTAATTTACAGAAGACGCGTGATGCTCAAAAATGCTATGTAAAACGTGCTTTTTACATGCCGCAGTACAGCAGGATGGAAAGTGTGAATCTCTGTGTGCGGGCGCAGAGGCAGCCCACTCTTACAGAATGCCATGCACCCTAGTCACTCCTTCCACCGTGTAAAGGGTTTCCTGAATGCAAAGCTGAGCAACCTACGAATTCCTGTGCCGCACATGTGATGAGCGTGGCGCGGAAAAGCCAGCCGGCCCGCCATATTTTTTTTGGGTTTCCAGCATGAATGAAGAAATGAAGGAAACCCTTTTCCGTCGCTCTCAAGGTTAGAACTGATTCTCAAACCAAAACGCCACTTGTTATATTAAACTTTTAATAAAAGAACAATCAAACCAAGCATACAGTACAGGATGTCTAGAAAAAAAAAAATAGGATAACAGACTTGCAACAATAATTGCATAGAACAAGCGTTAAAAAAAAAACAAAAACAAAAACACAGTGGTGTGGAAATATAATCATTTCAGATGAACATTTTCCCCACCGGTAAGTGCTCACAGAAGCTATTGGGAGTTTTGAGTTACAGTGTGTGGTGCTAAATGGAAACAGTCGTCGGGGTGGTTCCACGTCTGCAGCGTCGATGCTGAAAAGGGTCCGACGTTTGGAGCCGGTGAACCGAGGAGGCGCCTTTCAGCTTGAAACTTACACCTCTGCAGAAGGACCAGCGGCATCAAAAGCTACACAGTGCTGTGAAGTTTCTGCGCAGAGGTGCGAGCAAAATAAAAAATAATAATAAAAACAAAACAGCACTTCCACACAGCAGCTGTTTCATAAATTCAACAGTTCGAGTCATTTGTGGAGGGAAAAAAAAAAAAAAAAAAAGTGGATTTCATCACGTCTTTAAACCAAGAAATTTCACTTTACCAAGGCAAATAGAAGGCCAGACAGAGCAATAGCTGAACAACCCTGTCTGGTGGGTAGTAAGGTTCTTGCAGGTTCTTTAAATCTGACCGATTGCCGCTGGGTTTTACCCAGAAGTTTGTCAGTAAAGCAGTCACTTATTGCATTTCAGTTACATTCGCTGTTTCTGTGCAGTGCGGCGACGCTACACAACAGAGTTGACAGTGCACGCGCTCGTCCCCGTCAGGAAATGTACCGCGGTCCGTCCCTCAGAAAGAGGCCACGGCCATAAATAGAAAGGAAAGCGCCGTTTTGTTTTCAAACCCAGCAAAAAAAGATCTTTACTCGAAGGTTGACAAGTAAAGAAAAAAAGAAGAAGAAAGATTTCAGGTATTTAGTCCCAGTCGGTCTTAAACTCTGTTTTTTGGTTTTCGGACCCCTTCGGGAGGCACTTAAAAATATGTTAACTCTACTCCACACCAACATCTGTTTATTTCCACTGTTCCCACACGGAAATCTCAAAGCAAACAAGATTACTTATTGTCTTTTTCCTCTTTACGCCGTACAAAACATGTCAGGGTTTCCCTTGCAAAACTGCATTCATAAGGCTTACACCACATTTTAAATGCTTGGGTTAGCAATAAATATGGACTATACTTCAAAAACTCAAAACAAAAAGGTTATGTGCTCAATATTTTAAAAATGATTCTCGTATATATTTTAGTAAGGGTCACCTCTTTGTCTACTCTTATAATAACAAATAGCACAGAGTTAAGTCTTTCCTATTTCATTATGCAGATGCATTGCTTTGGAGTATATATGTCTGAGTATATATTGATTATCGCATTTCTGATGCAGAATTCGTAATGTAGAAACACTGTACATCCATGCAGTTTTTAAATAAACAGTATACAGCTGCATTTTGGAGACTGAATTGAGCTTGATAGTCCTCTGTCTGACTTGCCTATAAAATCCCCTGGACATGAATTAGAAAAACATCCTGTGCATTCATGAAACCACAACAGGCCGACTCTTTTTTTTTTTTCCATCAAGGAAGCCCTATGGTAATAAAATATAACATGATTTGAACATCATCAGTCCTGTTTTAAAAGAAGTTCAGGTAAGAGAAGCAGAAGACTTGATGGCTTTTTTTTTTTACTCCTTTTCTATTCCCACAACAGCAAAAGAAGGAAGAGAGCTCATTTCTATTGTCCTTTTCCAAAATTGCTCCCTTAGCTGGGTGGATCTTACAGTCAAAGATTGCTTGAAACATAGAAGATTAGCCAGGCTGTTCAGGAGTATGCTTGCGCATTTGGCTCTCCTAGTAAAAACTGGACCAGGAAGACGGATCCAATTCTATGGTGCTGTCAAATCAGGCTTTCAGGATGGAGGCGAGGAAGGTCCAAGTATCGTCGGCACAGTCCATCTTTATGCGTGATTGAAATGTGAAGACGGAAGACACGCATACAAAAAAATAAAACGCATAAACACACAAAAATGTCCCCCACCCACCTCCCCCCGCTGCGAGTCCGCTCCTGTGAATGGGCCCCTGCAGGCAACCAGCCTCAGAGAGGTGTGGCGTGAGGACGGGGGGCCGACTGCTTTAATGGCCGCCGTCGTCCCAGCCGCAGTCGTTCTTCTGCTTGCTCAGCTTTCTCACCAATCTTTCCAGCTCTTTGCGAGACTTCTGCTCCTCCTCCAGAAACTGCTTCATCCACTTGTTCTCCTGTAAGACATTGAGGGAACAACGACATCACCAACGGTCGGGTGAACGGAAATCAACATATACATGGTCGGCAACGTGGGTTTCCACAGAGTGGCGGCCACTCCTTAGAGACGAATAAGGATAATTGTTTTGATCAGTGGCCTGCAACTATTCCACATTTTCTCACGTTATAAGCAAACACATTAAGTCATGTTATTGAGTTTTACGCGACGGATCAACACAAAGTCCTGCGTAGATATGAAGCAGAAGGCAAGTAAATGATTTTCAAGATGTTGTCAAGATAAAAGTCTGACGATATGGCATGGATTTTTATTCAGCCATGATACCACCAAGTAAATGCAGCCCAACAGCAATGAGACGGCAACTAATTAGTAAATAGAGTTTAATTTAGTCTCAGTGTAAATAACACCGTCATGGTGTGGGGTTGAGTTTCTTCAGGGGAAGCAGGGGAGCTAGTGAGTCTTAATGGGAAGATGGACGAAGCTTAATGTAGGAAATTTATGGATGAAAACCTGTTAAAAGCTACAAAAGACCTCAAATTGGGGTGGTGGTTCTTGATCCAGCAGGACAAAGACCCTAAACATACACTACAGTGGTAGGGTTTCAGATAAAGCAACATCCAGACACAATTCTAGTTGCAAGCCTTAAAATTGTAAGGTAGCAAATTAATTAAACCGCAGAACTTAACTAAGAAACTGACGTAAGGAATAAATGGCGAACGTTGGAATTTGTTTTCTGAAATGACTTTGTTCATCAAGTCACGACTGATGAATGTGGGAGATAAACAGGACAGGATGTTCTTCACATGCGAATACATCCGGGTTTAAATTTAGGGCTCGCTTTGTGGTAATTTGTCAGTGAGGTGATGACAAATTGTATGATGGCTGCTGTCCTCACAAGATAATTTCCAATCTTCTTTGGTCTTGTACATGTGTAGCCCGGTCTTTGTAATAAAATTAAATTAAAAAAACAAGTATTTCCCCCCACATCATTTTTAAAAATAATGTTGTAAATACAGGATTGATTTCAGAAAAGTTTTTGAAAAGCTGTTGTAAACATAACAGATGCATGGAGGGGAGAGTACCACAAAGACTAGGGCTGGACGATAATTCAATAACATATCAATAGATGTATATCAATGATAGAAAAAAAAGGGGGTCAATAAAAAGTTCAATAGAAGAACAGTTATCCTTCCTTTTGCATTCTAGCCATGTAGATTAATATTACAGTCATTACATCCTGCCAACCAATCACAACGCAGACCCAGGAACCAAGCTCCGCCCTCTTGAAAGAGTTCACAGCGCACCAGTTCTCTTATTCTTTTTTTTAAAACTTGCAGTTTTGGTAAAAACTTGGTTGAATAAAAGGTTGTTTGTGTGTTCTGTATCTAAAAATAAGTCGCTGAATAACAGCATAAAATGACCAGGGCTGCACTTAAAATATATGCTTTAAATTTGTTGATCGATATCGATCAATAGGGTTTCTATTTTATCAATATGTTTTTTTTCCTATATCGTCCAGCCCTAGATTAGGCGAGTGAACAGTCAATTGTAACGCCAAAATAAAAATCAGCACCTGTCTGATAGCGTTAATTTTTCCTCCACTGCATGACCAGGTCTTTACCAACGGCCGCACATGTGACGCCAGCGCCCCATTATTTGTCGCAGACAATGATGCACATTACTCTAAAAGTCACACACGCAGACACAAAAACTGAGTTTTCTTAAATCTCAACTTAGGCTGGGGTTTTCAGAAATAATCGTTTTCAGTGATTTAAAACTGAGTTTTGGTGTGAACAAAAGGCCAAAACGCATAAAATTTACTTTGCTTTCCCAGATATCCGGCTAAATGTGGACATTGTTTAATTTACTGATGAAAGAGATTCTCAGAGAAATCCTCAAATGCATTTTGTTATTTAAAAATAAATAAATAAATCATACCGAAAAGTTTAAATGTTAAAGACGCAAGTAATGCACTAAGTTGGTTCTGTTAAGCCTGGCTGTATTGACTAAAGAAGATAGAGTGAACAAAAGCAAAATTGTTGCAACCGCAAACTTTACTTTTTTTTTTAATTCACTGCATGTATACTTATGCATAAAAAAAAATGAGGATTTGCAAGAAATGTCAAAACTGCAAATTACAGCAAGAATGTGAACACATTGAGTTACAAAGTCTATCAGCTGCTGGGAGGAAGGATCTGCGATAACGCTTCTTTGTGCATTTAGGATGCTGCAGTCTGTCACCAAAGGAGCTACATGCACGGAGAGGGAGACATTGCTCTACAGTGATGTTATTTTTGAGAGCGTCCTTCTGCATGGTGTCGAGGGGGCATAAAAGGACAGAGTCGGCCTTCCCGATGAGCTCCTCTAACCGCTGGGCGTCAGCTGTACATAAGCAGCTGATCCAACAAACTACACCACAGAAAACGGCCAATGACACCACAGAGTCCAAGGTGAGATCGAGAGGTCTAATTTAGGACCTTTAATTCTATAATGTTTACTCTATATAAGGCAGACAAAACATATGAGTGATAGACCAACATCCTGTTGCCTTCACACAGGGGGGTTTCCACAAAAGCGGTTTCAGCGCTGGTTTAGAGACAAATCTGAGTTTACCACCAGCTGTTTCGACTGCCAACAAACTGGGTCCAGTGCCGAGAAGCTGGAGGTGAAAACTGGTCAAAGCAGTGGGAAGATCATGAGATCATAAGTCTCTCTTCTTCCTCTTGTTTAGGTATCAACAAACGGGAATGATAGGGGGTTAGAAACTATTTACCAGAAGAGGCATTTCAGGTGATGGAAACCGGTAACATGAAGGGAGCTCATTGGCTATGGAATTTATTTTTTAATTTTTTTGATGGAACCAACTTAGAACTTAAACTTAAAATCCCTTTTCATGCACTTTTCACCTCTCCTTCAACTCTTAAAGTGTTAGTTTGAATATTTTAACGTGGGTTCTGTTGAGAATAAATAAGCAGTAAGCATCTTACCCGCCCCAACTAACAGTCATGACTTGTTAGTTACCAGCAAGTCAGGGAAAAGCCAAGAAAAACAAAAAGCCCATTTCTGCCATCTTACAATTGCTTCCATTTAGTGTGAAGATTGGGTTCCCCTAATTTCTCTATATAATGCTGCTTTAATAACCTTATTTACAAAGTAATTGTAAAACTAATGTTAAGAAAAATTGTAATTTTTACTACATTAAAAAAGGTAATAAAACCAATAATGTAATAAGGTGACATTGATGTCATAATGTTTCTGAGTCCATACCATTTAGCCAATAACTGTAACAGAAGTAGGTCACATGACAAATGTTTTCTTCCTGTATTGTAGCAAATTCTGCAGCATATTCCAACTACCAAATGGTAACTAAATAAATTGCATTTATTCATACATTAAAAATAATATTTTAGATTTCCATGGTGGTGAAGAAAATTTAAACAAATATGATGATGGGTATGTCAAAATATAAATAGTTTTGATGAGCAAACTGCATAATTTCTGCAAAAATGACCTATTTTAAAGAAATGCATTCCTAATTCAGCATAACATTGTCAAATGCAGAAAGTTTAAATATTCTCCCAATCAAGTAATAAGCCTTTACGTTAATACCACTCAGCATCTTGCTTTAATCCATATTTCAACATGTTATTAAAAGCATTCCAACTTACCTTTTTTAACTCGTGAACCTCGTCCTTTAGAGCATAAACTGCATCAACCAGGCTCCTACAAGTTAAAGTATAAAAGCATTTATTTCATACCACAAGATATCAAGAATACTTTATAGAGTCATTAAGTTTACTCCTTGTTATAGGAACCTACACAGTCCATTTTTTTTTATTTGCATATGAAGGTAATTCCGTCTCTATAGGATGAATATCAAATTTGTGAATCCAATTACATGAGAGGATTTATGCTGCAATATTCCCAAAACTCATTAGTAAAGCCAGCAAAGCCTATTCTTCATGCTTACTTTTCCTCAGTTACTGTCTGTCCATTGCTTTTAATCTCCTCCACGATGATCTTCTCTTCTTCAGGCAGAAGCACCTGGGGGACACACTCTTTCCGCACTGCCAGACAAAAGTGAACAGGTAAGCTTGGCTTTGTTTAACACCAAACATTATTTTTTAATTTGTCTCCCTGTGATCCTGCAATTAACCACACACCTGAGGCGGTCTGGTGCAGACTGGCTCCTGTGCAATAAGCCTCAATCACCCGAAGTATCTGAGCATCCTCCTCCAGAGCAACTGTGCCTATGAAAATATGACAGTGTGTCGTTTTAAAAGAAAGATGCTTTGCCTTTCAGTTCAGCTTCAGTAGGAAAGAGAATATCGATCGGCTGGGTGCATGACTCCGGTTTATTGTGTAAAGAAGGGTTTCGATGCATTACTAAAACTACTAGCTCATCCAACAGTTGATGCTACCTACCATGGACATATTGTATTTGATTTATCAAATACAGATTTGTCTTTATTCCACAAAACCAATTTAAGGTAATGATTAAACATCTGCAATCATCTTTACTGTTTCTAACGAAGAAATAAGCTGCTCAGTGGGTTAACCTATAGGTTTTGCCATTATGAATGTGATCAACAAGGGAAAGTTAATTGGACGTAGGCACGGACTAGTAAAATAATATGCCTGTGAAAAAAACATACAACATTTAAATGGTTTATGGCAGTTTTAATACAAAAATATAAGTACAAAAAATGTAAATATGATCTATGACTGATGTTTCTAATCATTGGTCCCTGAAAACTAGTCTGATGTGTTGATGCTGACCTTGTAAATGCCCTCAGTGAATACCAAAAGCCCCTGTATGGTTTGATCATTGCTCAACGGGAATGATGTTTTATCAAAAACATGATATATTGCTTTTTTTTGTTTTTTGTTTTTTTTGCAAATACGTTTTCCAGTCTAAATTATTTTTTGAAATGAGCAGTTAATTTACATTCCAGTTTAGTCTAATGAGTTTATTTTGAACAGGATTGGAAAATGAGAGTAAATGACACAGAAAAATAAAATGACTTGCACAATCAACAGATATTTAACACGATTCACCGCATAAAGGATTATAATGATGATCAAAATGGGGTATGAAGAAGTATAAACGTATTAAATCCTACCCCAGTACAATTTAAAGTTATTGCTTTTTTTGTTATTTTAATCCCACAATACCACTATTTACTCCAAGGTTCATTTTCTCTGATTCGATAATTAAACTTAAGAACCAAATCATCATATACTCTGCAACACCAAGAAGGGAATTACATTACAAGGTGCTTCAGTCAAATAGCATCTTTTTCACAGTAATCAAACATGTTTAGATCAGTGGGTTCATGACAGCAAGGATGGATCCATCAAAATGCATTGATTAAATCAAGTATCTACCACATTTTCCCTTCCTGCTGTGCAGAGCCGGCTGCAGGCGGGAAATAAGACCAGCTTTGGGTTTGCAGGTACATCATAGTAGAGCATAGGGATGAAAATTAATGCATGCTGCCGGTCCTTTGCTCTCAAACAACCCTACAGCCAATTAAAGCTAAAATAGCACCAAATATGTTGTGTTTCATTTATGGAACAGAAGCAACAACTTTGTAGTTCTTTAAAAGTGTATGCAGTCAAAGATGTTGCCTTCATGTGGAATTTCAGGAAATCAAGATTGATTTCAAGTTTTTCACAATCAAAGCAAGGTAATCTGTGAACCACGTCAGAATTATTAGGAGTTTGGATGGTCTAAAGTCCAATTTATAACAGCAAAACAGACAGTGGAGAGCTAAACAGATGTAAATATGCTGGCAAAGTACAGCTTGCAAACGCTGCATTTGGACAATCTGCAAACTGATGCATAACATAATAATCTGCACGTTTTTAAAAGACCCAATGCAAAATCCGGCTTTAAACTGTTTTAAGAAAGCTTAGTAGTAGTTGAAGCAGGACAGCAGCATTTATTAGGGCGTAACCCCTTACTTTTTCTTATCTGGATCTCATCATCAGAGGCCTTGCGCTCTTTCTTCCTGTTGCCTGGCAGGAACTTTTTCATTGGCCGTGGGCTCTTACTGGAGTCCTGCGGGAGCACAAGCAAGAAACTCAATGAATCTCAGTAAACGCAAACATCCGGGCTCTACACACAGCTGAAAACGGGAGGCTTCGGTCAAAACAGAATGCAAGCTCATGGGGATTGGCATCCCAAACGTACACACAGTGAAGAAACAAAAGAACCGTCAACAAACAAGGCAGCAAGCATGAGATAACCGAGACCAAACTGGCAGGAAAAATGTCTCCAAAGTTAAATACAGCCTGCTTGAAATGGTTTTTAAAAAGGTTATATCATGTATTTTTCTTAGCAATATGCACTTAAAATATCTTTTGTCACGGACAACAGTTGCAGCAAAGTAAAACTGACTTAACTGGCAAAGCTTCAGCTCTAAAGGCTTCGGAAAATGCCTCAAAATGAAATTTCATGATTTGATCTTTTTTAAGAAATGATCACATTGCAAAGATGTGGTTTTATGAATGAACGGGTTTTGCCTTTCTGCTGTGTTTGTTTTTTGTTTTTTTTTTCAATTATTTTGAAAGCCAGTCGTAAAAACGGTTTCCTCTGTGAAACACGCGAGAAGCGGAGGTGTGATGAATAAATTCAAAAAAAAAAATGTTTAGTCATTGCGTGATGTGTGCCAGTGCCGACGCCCAAGATTACAGCACAGAGGATGGGGATCCTACTGTCATAGTTGTTTTCGTTTAGCAGTTTGCCCCATGCCGTCAGCATAGGGGCCATGCAGCATCATTTGGAAATATTGAAAACTGGTTCAAACGAATCTTTTCCTGTTCAAAAACAAGAAAAAGTGCATTTATCGGGGCTTCACCATCAAATGCTCTTCTCTGAATGAAGATATGATCGAATAAAACAAAATTTATATGAAACGCAAATTCATTACACCCAGACTGATTTTAGGTCAATAGTTTGTTAAATGTAATGCTTTTGTGTTACATAAATGAATTTAATAGTACACGCACTCAACCGGTCTGGGCTCTTTTGCATCGTTTAATGCTATGTTAAGGTTCTGCTTGACCAAGATAGATTACATCTTTTGTGATTCAGGGGTTGCTGAACACAAAGAATGCTCCTGTTGCAGCGTCTGTGGGGCGCGTCTCTTTAAGAACTCGCTTCAGTGCACACCTCTATCTCCGGCTAATGTTAAAACGAGCGCTGCTTCACAACTCCCTTAAGGCTGCAGCTATCCCCTTTCCTTCTGCTACTTTTTCATTTACGCTCAACTTTCCCCATGCTTGGATACAGCGCTTGCTTTTTTTGCAGTCTTTCATCTCTTTCTGTAAGAGGAACCTTCCAGATAAATCCTATTTTATGGGTTTTCTGTAATATTCTAATTTTCTCAGAAACATTTGGATTTCCATTCAGACTAATAAATATTACTCTGTGTTAAATGTGTATCTTATGAGTTTCACTTTTTGAAGAGAATTGTTGAATTAACATTTTCAAGGCCATTCAAAAATATTGACATGCACCTGTAAATACACAGTTATGCACACCTTACAAATGACTTAAAAAGGTCACACATGACCCTCTCATATCTCATCTTTAAAGAGTAAATATGACTAATATGTCTGTTTGGTAAATGATTTGCATGATTATGGCGTATAGAAGCCTGCGACACACTAACGCACGGAAAGCTCAGCTCCCGCATTTTCTTTCCTTTCTTTTGAAAGCCACTAAATATGACATCCTTTATTCTATGATGTCAACATAAGAGGTATGCTTAATCGACTGTGCCAAAAAAAATAAATCCAGCGTTGAGGGACAAACCCAGCATAGCTTTCCAGAAAGGTAGCTTCACAGGTGGAATTTTATTGCAATGATGCGTCAGAAAATAATTTCAAAAGGTGAAAAAGAAAAAAAAAAAAAAAAAAGGTATCATACTGGCTGACTGACTTCTTGCAGGGAATTGGGGAGAAAAGAAAACTTGCAGGGCAACAGAAAACAGGAAACCAACAAGGTGAGAATGAAAGAATAACTGAAGCAAACAGAGCAAAGCAATGTCAGCTCAACACGCGCACACACTCACACACAGGCAACCCCCAACCCACCTCCCCTACCCACATTTTCAGACCACAAGCACACACACACACATAGAAACAGAGACATGTCTAACCTTACCTTCATGATATAAGACATCCTCTAAAGAAGGCAGAACGGAAAAAGAGAAAAAAAAGGGGAAAAATGTGCATGAAACATTACAATGAGTGAAGAGTGTGATGAGAGAGAGAACATTTCAAACACCCTTACTGGATCAAACCTATTGTTTGTCTTAGCAGAATGAATAACTTAACATCTCAGCAAGAAAAATTAGTAAAAAAAAAAACTAAAACCAAATAATTTTACCTCTCTATTTACCTGGATATTATTAAAGACAAGACAAGTAAGGAAATTTTATTTATTTAGCACCTTTCACAGGTCAAAAACCACACAGTGCTTTGTGATAAAAACAACCATAAAAAACACAAAAGATAAAGACATAACAGAAAAGATTAAAAAAACAAAACAAAAAAAACAGCACACATATAATATATAGTATAAAACTAGTTAAAAGCCCGTCTAAATAAATGAGTCTCTTGATTCTGTTGGTTCTTAAAAAAGAATCAACAGAATCAAAATGGCACCAAGATGAAGGAAAAACGTTCCACAATATGGGGGTTTCAGTTATTTGGTTCTCAGGGGCAATAATTAGGGCTTTCCGTCTTATCATAATACGTTTATCAAGAAGGATAACTTTAAATATTCCGTTGGCTTAAAGAAACATTGGAGTTGAATATCGTCAGCATAGAAGTGATAAAATACACCCGAAGACTGCTGGATTATTAGTTATATTGTTATAGTCCTTCAAATTTGATGCTGGCAACACATTTTAAGAAGTTGAGATGTGCTCATGTTTCCCTCTGTGTTGTGTGAACCGTTTTTCTGTTCCCAGTCCAATCAATCAATCTCTATTTATACAGCACTTTCTATGTACAACTAGCGCGGTGGTTCTCAAATAGCGCGGCACGTCCTCTAGGGGGCGCATGCAGGTATAACAGCAAGGCCTGTCATGCAGGTGTTACCAGTTAAAAAGGTCTGTGAGGACATTATAGGTATAGCCTGCTAAATTGGAAAACAGCACCACCTGCTGTTTGGTCTTTACTTGCAGCCAGTAGTATGAGTGGCAGGGGATTCTGGGTAATCCACAGAGCAACAGCTTTACTGCATTAGGTAACGTAACTAAGAATGTATGTGGACGGATAATATCAATAAAAAGAAAGAGTATAAAACTTAATGTAACTGTAGTTTGTCTTTAATAATAATGGCTTGATATTATTTTTGTCATTTTATCAGCTTGTCTATTTTAGGTCTCTATATTTTATTCACAATGACATTCACGGCTAGCTTAAAATCCCATGTGCCGTCTTACCAGAGAGAACATGCTGGGTCCGCAGGGCGTGAACATTTTTGTATTTTATCCTTAGTTTTGACTGCAGGTGTGTCTGACTAAACATTTTTATACTGTTGTTAATATTATGTAGTTTAGAAAATGTGGCACTGTTGAAAAAATTCCAGTTGTTAGAAACCGCTGTTACAAAACGTAAAAGGGATTCTGGGTAATCTTCAGAGCGACAACTTCAATGCATTAGGAGAGAAAACAATTAAAGATATATCTTTGATCCATTTTGTAGGGATGGGGGGGCTGAATTTTTTTCATTAATTCTTCACAGGAGGGCACAATACAAAATGTTTGAGAATCACTAAATTAGCCCAACAAACAATACAAAATTAGATGAAATAAAAACAAGAGAAAAAAAAGCATCTAAACAAAAGGGGGAGAATAGGGCTAAGCATAAGCATAACAAAATCTCACTATAGACAAATATCCACTTAAAATCTGGTATAATCCGGCATATAATGAAGAAAACATGCAACGCCACTCCTGAACAATTTGTATTATTTTATTATTAATGCTCAATAGCTCATCTGAGTTAGCAATAGCAAGTCTGGAGTTTTTATTAAAAGGTACATAGCCACGTTATTTGACTTTTATTTATACATCATGATCAAACCATTTTTCGTCTTTTTCTAAGCATATAACGTGGCTATATACCTTTAAGTAGTAGAGTCACAATTAGCCATTTCTAATTTCTTGCAGAATATTAAAAATAGCATTCAAAAAGCATAAAGTAGGTACAAAGGATTATTGCATAAAGGTCCTGCCACTTAAACAAGTCAGGTGGCTAACATTAGTATGGTATTTGTAATGCATATAATTAGCATGCACAGAGCAAATTTGATAATCAGTTAAGATTAAGCATGTACATTTCCAATAACACTCTTCAGCTTCAAAACAACTGGGGCAAGCGTATCCGTCAGTCCCACGCTGAATGTGTTTGCTGCTAGCTGAGTTTTCGCTCTGTCCGACTCGCAGCGGCTTTTGAGGTTGCAAATTACCGTCAAAACAATAACGAAACATGCAAGGAGTTAAAATGACTGCACAGATAAGACCTCCACACTAGATGGGCTGTGCTGGAAAACACCAGCAGTGAAAAAGTGATGACTGTGCAGAAAACCTGCAAAGTCCTCTGAAACCCCTCCGTGCATTTGCTACTTAGCCCTTCATGTGACCTCAAACGATGGCCAAACCACAACGTTCCCTGGAACGTTTTGTGCGAGCGTGCAAGAAATGTCAGATTACCACAGTTTAAAGAATGTAAAATATAAAAACTTAATATATAAACAATCAAATAAACCAAGGAACCAGCTATGGTTGCATCTTTTCCTTACTTACTGCTTACAAGTTTACACATATCTACTTACATGTTACGACACAAGTCAAGAGCTCATCGGAAAGTTAGTTTATTTCAGCAACTCAATTCAAAAGGTGAAACCCATTAAAATGTAGAATTAATAAGCATGTCGTAATATATTTCAGCCTTTTATTCATGCAAATTTAAATGATTGCAGCTTACAGCTAAGAAAACCCAAATAAGTTACTCAGAAATTGCTAATTTTCAAAAAACTGTTTAAAGAGTTGACTTTTGATGCAGAGATGTTGGCCTGATGGCCACCATCAGCTCATTTGCATTGTTGGGTGTGCTTGTAGCTCATTTTCCTCTTGGCAACATCCCATAAAATGACCTTTTGGGGTTTAAATCATTTTACTTTGCCGGCCAATCTAGCTGAACCTGTGGCAGCGGGTGGGTGCCATGAAAGTGGAGCAACACCAGTGCATAACATGGCTCCCCAAATTATCACCGACTGCGAAAACTTCTATTGTTTTCCAACTTAAACCGTTTGGGACCAGGACTAATGTCCGGCTCCTCTGATTGGTGCGTGGACAGTGTCAATCACTATCGTATCAAACATCCCCGGCAAAATAAGGGACCAGTGGAGCAGCTCAGCAGGCTCCACTGTGGGGG